>NC_058166.1:3240881-3540881 GCF_020080835.1 Cotesia glomerata | reverse complement strand
AAACTATAATTATTGATTTGCTTGGACTGCTAAAATATATATTTAAAGAGTAGAATTTTTACTGTTTCAAATGTTAAATTCTCCGAGTGTGAGACCTTCCCCTTCTCCTTATAGTATATATTATATATTGAGACGACAATTTTTACTGTTTGAAACTGTAATTTTTTAAGATGAGAGAGTCGTTATTGACTAATAGTGACAGCTACTGATCACATTTTCGATATTAAATTATAAATTGTGGCTTTTACACTTTCTACATTAAGTTTTGTAATATTTACATTTGTGCCACCTCGATGTCCATTGTACTGTTTGAAACTATAAAAATTAACCGGAATCCGAGTGAATTTTACAGTTTAGTTTTTTCCGTATACTTTCTAAAAATCATTTTATGTTGCTACTTTGAAAAAAACGTCCTGATATCACTCGCTGATTTTGTATGTACCAACGATTACTCCCGAACAAAATCATATATCGAGACCCGGCTTTTTTCATTAGTTCCAGAATTCGATAAACGTGCCGTATTTCATATCGCTAGCCTAGCTTACGTAGTTTTTTTTTTTAAATGAATTTTATTAAAATTTACTATGATACTCATGTACAAAAACAAAAGAACTTTTCTTATTTCTCTTACGTGAAAACTATGGCGCCACTTAATCAAGCTAGATTTTTCTAGACTGCACGCGCATATGACAAGAAAAACGAGCGCCAATAATTAAAAAAAAATAGAAAATACTCTATAAGAAATTACTTAACTATTTTTTTCTTTTAAAAATCAATTGCACATTGATGGAAGGATTTAGTACGGAGTACTAAACTGGTTTAGTAATGAAATTTTTAGTCATTTAATTAGGAGAAAAAAATATTTTTACCTATCAATATTATCTGTTACAGTTTAATAAATGATTTTTTCATTCTGAATAAATTAAATAAATATAAACAGAACTTTATTATATCAAAATAAATATTTGTTTCCACCAAATAATATTTAGTAGTAGGTACAAAATATTTCTTTGGTAAGTATTGTCGGTAGATGACTATGCTTTAATTTCAATGTGATACATAACCTATTCACTGACTCAGATTATTTCATTCAGCTCAATTTTGGGAGATTTATCAAACCTTTGAAAACACACATACTCCCAAATGGCTTCTATGTCATTTCTCAGTGGAGTTTAGTTTAAATTTTTCAATTTGTCTATTATTGATATGTTAAAAACTTGTATAATTTTTAATTTTATAAATGTCTCAAATGAAAAATTATAATTTAATGAGATTTTTTTCTTCATAGTACCTTATATTTTTACTTAAAATTATTTATTTTAATTATTTTGTTTTATTTTGAGTAAATAAGTTAGGTTATACGCTAAAATTAGTTAAAAAATTAATTTTATTTAATTCCAATAAACGGTTTATTGAGTAGCAATAAATAATTTGTTAAATACTACTAAATATTTATTTGGTGGAAATAAATGAGCTTTAATAAATGATTTAGTAACTATTACTAAATATTATTAAATAGAACTAAACCTTCTATCACTGCACAATTTATTTTTTGCTTAAAAAATAAATAAGTCTTTTGAGACGTGCACTTTTGGATTTTCCAAACTTTTCGTGTTTATTATCAAAAGACTTCATTGTTGGAAGATCATAGTTATCTAATTTAGAGTGTCGTATTTCGTAGTATCCGTTTCTTCTTAACTTACATTCCGTAACGATCCATAAGGGTGTAATGAACGGTAAGAGGGTCTTGCCGAATTTAAGAGTATCTAGGGTGTATTAGTCGTGTTACCAACGACTTTGGTCAATTGTCAAGACCGTCAGAGAAAAAAATAAATTTACAATAATGTGTACAACCTTCTGAATATCCATTTAGATATCTGACATTAAATTCTATTGTCTTACTATTCCCTGAAGGATTGTGAATATATCATGGGGGAATTTTGGTAAGAAAATTTTACGAAGAGTGTGTCTTATCATAAAACAAAAGGACAAATTAAAAAAGGAAATTATCATTGTCATTAGTATTTTTTTGAAAATATTTTGTTGGATTTCTTAATTATTTTCAGACAAAATTAAGGAGGTTCGAGCGTAACTTATGAGTCAAAATAATGTATAATTTTTTTTACTTTCAGTCTTCCCAATATTTGTCAAAATTTTTTATTTTAATTTAAAATAATTTGAACAATTTAGTAATTGATGATTTTTACTTATTTAATAAAATAAAGTTATAAAATGACTTTCGTATTTTTTACTTGCCGGATTAAATAAACAGATTTGGCAATAGTGCGTTTGATTATACTCATTACAGAGACGTGCATGAGTGTGTCAGTTAAATATTTCTTTCTCTGCAATTATATTTCTATCCTTTTCTTTTTTCTCAGCTGTTAACACGACGTTGTCAAATCTTTATTCGAATAAATAGCTGACGATAAACGAGTCAAAAACATAAATTTAAACTTTAAATATTTAAAAAATTATATCGGTAATGTATTATTATTAAATATTTTTTATATTTTACAATAATCCAAGTTTCTTGTATATAGTTTTTTATTCGTTAAAGTTGGGAGGTTAATATTGAAAAAAATAATTAAGGTCTCGACTAAAGTTTGTCCGTCATAAGAGCCCGTCTATATGGAGATAAAAATTGTGATTTTTGAAATTTAATATCTAATTAACTAAACAGTGAATCTTTTTAAAATTTTGGTATTAGATAAATGATGTATTTATTTATACGTATACTTAATTTCAAAGCTTAAAGTTGGAAATTATTTTTTACATTAAATTCGCTCGAACCTCTTTAAAACCGTTAAAAAAGAAACTATCAAAACTATTCAAAGACGTTCATAATATTAGATTAAAAAAACAATTTATCATTTTTTAAAATAGACCTCCAGCTGTGTAGAGATTATAACAACATGGGTAATACCTGAGGTGAATGTAGAATTAATTTAATGGATAAAAAAATATTTATTAAAAAAATATGATTACATGAAAGAGAAACGATAAAAATATAAATGCGTACTTAAATAGAGGTAGAAATAACCACATTCACGTGAGAACGTGTACAGAGGGTATTCTGGGAGTCTATGGGGATGTGGATGGGCCAAGAGGGTGTGGGTGGTTTTTCCACATTTGGACGTCGGCCGGGAATGGAAAATACGACGATGAACAACGAAGAGTAGGTAGCCAACCGAGGCTGTCCGCAATTAAAATAATTCCCTTTCTGAATGCAACCAAGCGGAAAGAAACTTACCAGTAGCTTCTATCTTTTACCTTTAACGGGGTAAGAGGTAAGAGCAACCTCCAGCTATGTTCGAGGTGAATTTACAGAGGTTGGAGCTGTTTCGAAGTAGGAGTTAAATGGAGAATCCTAGTATAGGGGTAACTGGGAGAGTTTTTGGCGTGGGTTATACACCCAACAATTGGACAAAGGTTGCAAGTGGTAAACGCAGCTATTTTAATTGTTTCGTACTTCACCGGACACTTGAAATTACGTATGCGAGAGGTGAAATCGTCCACATAACAATTTTATAATTATCATTTTTAAATGTAAAAGAGAATCAATTTTCAGTCCGGAGAAAATTTTATGAATTTTTCATAGGAGTTATATCAAAATATAATATTTATAAGGTTAATAATTGCTTCTACTTCATTTTAGCTTTCATTCATAACTTCACTATTCGCAAAAAAGGGGAGGAGTGTGTACTTTAATATGTTTTCATCACAATAAAATATAACAATTGATTTCGAATTATAATGAGGCCTAAGTGACAGAAATGATATTTAAAATAACCGCTTCCGCTAAAGGCTACTCTAGTAGAAGCGTCTAGCATAGAAATATCGTGACAAGTTTATAGAATCCCGATATCACGTTTTCTGTCTTCTATATTTCATCATCCGTCATATTCTAAAGTAGCCCAGAAGAGTTCCTAAAAAACGGTTTGAGTAAATGGCAAACATTTTTAAAAATTTTAAATTTAATAATTTAAAATCATTGTTCTAATTTTTATCAACATCTTGAAAAGTATTGTTGCTAAATTTAAGTGATAATTGATCTTAATACCAATCTTATTAAGTATAGTATAACTATTTCCAGTATGTTTAACCCGTAGGCCTTATTACACAGTAATAGTATATTACACTATTAGGGCAGAAAGTTTGAGATTTTTGCACTGCGCGACATGATGCCCGAGGCGTAGCCGAGGGCATCACGGCGCGCAGTTCAGAGCTCTCAAACTTCTGCCCGTGTAGTGTATACTATTTTTCTTTATAGCCGGTCGAAAGTACGTAAAATATTTAATGTACTGCATCGAAAAAAAATTGATGCCTGCCCCCGACATTTGCGGTACGAGCGAAGTGAGTACTGCTGGTCGGGGGGGGGGGGACAGGCATCAAATAAAAAAAAATTAATGTAAAATCAAATAAAAAATAATTAACAAACATTTTTTTTGAAAAATTTTTAGATTAAATAAAACTGAAATTTCTTGAATTCAACAAACATAATGAAGATTATTTTCGGTTAAAAATAAAAAAAAAAAAACGAGCATATTATCTGAAAATTAACAATAATTAATAAAAATTAATTTAAATAGTTGTTACTGCGTACATTTTTCTAAATAATTCATTAATTAAATAAAGTTGATCCATTTTACACACGTCACTGTCAAACTGAATCTTAGTACAGTACAACCTGGTTATAAGTTACATCGGATGATCTACTCACTCTTACGGCAGTTATATCTTTATCTATATCTCCATTTATACATAAAATATTTCATATAAGTAGAAGAAATAAAGAAATATAACCAAGTTGTATTGTATCATCAATCGTAAATGATCAGCGTAAACAAAATATAGTTAGTAACAAATGACTAATACCAGTCGCGGTAACGAAAGCATTTTATGCTCCCGCTGTTATAGAGAGCGAATGTGTAGCTTTACCAATGCACGAATCTTTAACTTTCTGCTTCAAAATAGGTGCAAAAGATGCGTACTTTCGACCGAGGTATAAAGAAAAATAATTTTGAAGAGTTTCATTGTCTTGAATCAAGACGAAAAATTTTTGAATTAAATAAAATTTACTTAAACCAAGAAAAATTTCTCAGTTTAAGAATTTTTCTACTCAAATCAAGAAGCAAATGTTCTTTATAATTATTTACTTGATTCAAGTAAATTTTTTTTTCTGTGCATTTTCTGTGTATTTTCGATTTTTTGCAAAATCGCCTCTAGCTAGGCCTTATTACCCACCGGTACCTTACTAAAGAGTTTAAAAATAAATTATTGATAAAAAAAAAAAAAAAAAAAAAACTAGAAAACTCAACTAATATTTTGAACAAAATTTTGAATTATTTCCAATAAGCTTACCATAAGAAAATAGTAATTTGACATTACTTACATTATTACTATTATTTTGAATAGATTATTTAATATTATCAATTTAATATTGTTCTAATAGTAAATCTATATATTTATGTCAAGGCCATTAATGGTTAATAGCCTAGTAGTAATTTGGTTCAATTCTGGCTCAAAAATCGTGATGAAGCATTTGTATGCATATTTTTACAATTCTTGGACAAGAAACTTACGGCAAATTAATCTTCAAGAACCGTCGAAGAATCGCTCCAGATATTTGACCAAGATTCTTGGGCAAGACTAGGGCCAGAATTCGTTCCGAAAATGGCCAGAAATAGTAGAGCTCCCCACCCCCACTTTTTGAGACTTAGTTGTGAAGGCAGAAGTTCTCATTTTTATTTCAGTACAATAAGAATGCGCACTGTTAGTCTTTTTCGTCTCTCGCGCAAGTCTGGGTTAAACTTTTTTACCAACAATTTGGACAAAGTTCAGTTACAGATCTGTCGACTTGTCACTGAAGACTAAGTATTGCTCCAGATTCTGTTTTAAAATCTTGTCCAAATCTGCCGACAGCCTGGACGAATAATCTTGGTTAACTGTCTGGCTCAAAAATTATCCGATTCTGTTTCTAGGGCTTGGTCAACTATCTGGCCAAAGAATCTTGTACAAAATCAATGTTACTGGGGTAATTACAAACTACTATTTTTTTTCTTCGCAAAAATAGTTGTTAAGACTAACAATCTTTCAATATCATAAAATTACCGAGCGTAACCAGTGTCACTTCAAAGACATTTTATCTTTTATGTTTTTTCAGCATTTATCCTTATAATTGATTCTCATGATGCAAGTGTAATTATTCCAGAAGATAAACTTCTAAAACCAGTATCTGATATACTTCTTTTTAATATAAAGAAAGCGGCACTTAACGAAAAAATATTTTAAAAGCCTACTACTTTATTTCCTTTGATCAATCTTCACAATAATATATCGTATAATGTGACATAAAAGCCGCTTGAGTACTACCCACAATAAAGCGTCATTAACTTATATTAAAATAATAAACTAAAAAGATGGAAACAATTTTGTGCCTTTATCGCAAACAATTTCATTCAACTTTGTAAATCTCAAAAGTCAAGAAAAAAATATTTTATACATCACTTATATATATTTACATCTATAACAGAGTTAGAGACGCGTATTACCTTTCAAATCGTCAACTCAGTCTCATCCCTTGTGCGGAAAAATAAAAAAATTGTACGTGTCTTTTAAGAAAGAAAAAGCGAAATTTTTTTTTTTATCTTAGTTACCCTCGCAATAAAAGATAAAGGATATAAAATAAATAAAAGCCATGGAAGATAGTACAGCGAGGAGATGAAAAGACATTGAAATAAAATACGAACGTTTTAGCAACACTTATTTTAAATTAACTAAGTGTAAATTAATTTTACATTCAGGCAATGGAACAAGAATCATAAAAAAAGGATATTTTTTTAAAAACATCTTGCTAGTTGTGTCTTTTTAATAAGCATGTAATTTTTACGGTTTGTTGGGGGTCTAAAATCTTTCTTTTATCAGTCGGATAATATTTTTATTTTTGAGGCTTTTAGTTTTTTAGTGTTTAATGAGCATTTATGTTTTAATATGAGTTCTTGTAATAGTAAATTGTAGAGTAAATAAATGATCAGTATAATACTGGAATTGATGATATTGTTGACAATAGTTGCATGTAAAATAAATAATAATCATTAAAAAGTAGTAAATGTTGAATAATTAATTATAAATATTAAAATATAAGTTAGATAATAATTTATCGGAAATATAAAGTAAAAGAAGACAAAAAAAAAAAAAAAAATTAGGAAAACGGTTGACCTGAAGGCCATCCCTGCAACTTCCCGCTAATTCCATACTTAGGCGCTTAAAATTGCACCAATGGCGTTTTTGAGCTCGAAGAGCTCAAAAATACAATTTATGGGTTATTTTGAGCTCTCCAAGCTCAAAGAGATTGTTTTCCTATGCTTTTGAGCTCGAAGAGCTCAAAAGTCTGATAAGGATTTGATGACACTATTTTTTGAATTTTTAAACCGCAATAACTTTTGAATGAATAAACCGATTTTCACGCGGTTGGCAGCATTTGACGCAGTTTTTCAAGCCTCACAAAGAATCTTAAATTTTAAATTGATCGCGCTAGGAATTTTGGAGTTATTCTGAAATAACACTTTTTTCGGTTTTCTTTCGTTCACGATATCTCTCGAACGAATCAACCGATTTTGACCGGACTGGTGGCGATCGACGTGGTTTTTTGAGGTCAAGAGCTGATTAGTTTTTGGAATTGAACTATTAAGCCGTTTAAAAGTTATTCCAAAAAAACCACATTTGAAAAAATTTTTTTTTCAGTTTTTTGAAGATTTCTCAAAATCTATTAATCTGAATCAGTCCAAATAGTTTTCAAAATCTAAGTTTGGTCAAGCCCTTTCGAATGGCATCAACCGCGATGAAATCGGTCAAGCCGTTCAAAAGTTATAAGCGGTTCACATACTTTCACACACACACACACACACACACACACACACACACACACACACACACACACACACACACACACACACACACACACACACACACACACACACACACACACACACACACACACACACACACACACATACAGACGCCGTGACAACCTCGCGGGGATAGTCAGGGAAGCTTCCTGTGACCTTCAAACGTCGAGATCTGATGAAAACTCGGTTTTTGCAAAACGGGGTGAAAACAATAACTTCCCGATTTTTGAAAATTTTCGATTTTCGTAGCGGGAAGTTAAAAACTAAAAGACTCAGAAAATTGATAAAAGCTTGATTTTTTAAAAATGATTTATCAATTTTTCAACAAATCGAATTTCATCTTGAGAATTTTGGCAACTCTCTCTTTACTACGCTAAATGCTGCTAAGCAATGTACAGTAAAAATAGAAATTTCTTTTGAAAAAATTGGGTAAAAAAAGTTTTTTTTGATATGGAAAAAAAAAACAATTTTAGATAAACAATATTCTTTTCCTATAGCAAAAAAATTTTTCTTCAACAATACCCATTTTTTAAAAAGAAATTTTTCTGTCAATGTAAGATTTGTTGCTAATTTTTTTTGTGATTATTAATTTAATAATTGATAGATGTAGATAAAAAATTCAGTTCACGTTTATTAAGTAAGCTCCAGAGAATTAAATTTAAACGAACTTTTTTAATAAAAATGTTTTAGGTTTTTTTCTTTTTCATACTAACAAAAATCAATTGATAATTATTTTCAATTAATATTAATAAAATTTTATATTCAAGGGGTGGATACAAATTGGTTAACATCATAACGATGCAGTTGGGGTTGGGCTTTCGAGAATACTTTATATCAATCTGGTACCACCCACCGCGTCTATCGCGCGTGTCCAAAGACGTAAACTCTAAGTTTTTATTTTTCCCGTTACTGATAACGCTTAAAAAAATTCTTGAATTTATATTTTTTTAGTTTCACAATTTTTATTAAATTAATTTATAGTAAAAAACAACAACTATCATTTTTTTAACTTTTAACGCACATATTTATAGCCACAGAAACAAAACCGGGATTGCATTGACATTTAAAGTCAATGTAGTGTGTGTTATTCAGCCCAATAATACAGCCCAAAACCTGCAGAACAATTTTGTGAAGCCTTTTTCACGACCAACGAATAAAATATCTTGTACTTACGATTTGCACACATCGTATTAGTGGTGGTATCAAGGTGACAAATTACATACTTGTAAGGTAAATAATTGTTTGGTGAAATTAGAGCTGCATTGACACTCGATGTCAATGCAGACTAAATTTTTGTCATTGATTCACAATTCAGGTTATAAGTCACGAACTTGGCAGACATTGTGAGGCACATTGAATAATTTGAACTGCATTGACATTAGGCATCAATGCAAATAAAATTGACTGTTAACTTAATGTCAAAGTGAATTTTATTCTTACATGGTACGCAATCATTGTACGGCCCTGGGACAAAACCTTGGCTGCATTGACACTTATTGTCAATGCAAACAGAATCAGCAGTGGTGCAGGGTGCGTCAATAGTACAATACGCTTCCAGAATAGTAACACATACTTTCCTGTCCATGGTGATGAAATTTTTATTACAAGCGCAGAATTGAAATCTTGAACAGTGTGTATTCGGAATTTCACAGTCATCGTTACTGTAGCAAATGACGTCAAGGGTAGCTGAAAGTATCGATAAAAAATGACGATGCAACAGCTGGAACCGACAAAATTCAGTACTTACTCGACATACACTCGAATTGGGACTGCGGAACAAAAGTCGCCAAGCATTGACACTTATTGTCAACACAGTTCGAATTGTAGACAGCACACTCTTTGTGTTCCGTGCAGTTTGCGCCAATCAGGGGCAAGCAATTCTGGTGGCCGAACTTTGTGTACCCACGCTTACATTGACATTTTTTGTTGAAACACTCAGCGTTTGATATTTTATCACAATGGTCGTCCATGACACACTTCTGACCCAGGAACACTGCAAGGATTCGTTCAGAAAATTAATTTCCAACAAACGGGAATTGTTATTCGCTAAATCAAGCGAGGTAGAAGTGCTAATGCATCGTCACTTGACTTACCAGGTAAGCAGAGGTCATCAGAGCGCTGCGTGTATTCTGCGGAACAGTGACATCGGTCCCTGAAACACTCTGCATTGATAGTGATACACTCCTTGTCGCTTTCGCAGTAACCTCCCAAAATTGGCGAACAAGTTTCTGGGCCAGTTCGCACGTAATTGTTATGGCAGATGCATTTTCCAGCGTCAGAACACTTTGCGAAGCGAATGTCAATGCAATCCTTGTCAGTTCTGCATCGCTCTTCCAGGTACACTAAAAGCAAGCAAATTAGCAAAAAATCTTAGCTGACGTCTGAGACTTACTTAGAACACACTCGTAGTTGGACTTCGTAAAGTAACTGAACTCGCATTGACACTTATGATCAATGCAGACCGAGTTTGCGGGAGCGCACTCCAGGTTATCGGAGCAGATGGCGTTGAGCAACGGAGAGCATTTAAATGGATTTATTTCAACATAGTTGTCCTTGCAACTGCATTGATTTTCAAAGCAATGTGCGTTTTTTTATCAAATTGCAAGTTCTTTGGTCAAAACAAGTCGTCCCTAGTTCCGCTAAAATTATTTTCAAATCAGATAATAATTTTGTTGATCAGATAAAGTTATTGTTACTCACTTGCAACGCATTGACTCTCGGAATATTTTATGTAGTTTCGATTGCATTTACTAGTTTGTTCAAAACAATGAGAAAATCTGACAGTACAATCTTTATTGGTAATGCAGGGCCCACCAACAGCTGTTGTGCAAGTTGCATTGACAGCGAAGAATCCAGCAGTACAAGCGCATTGTCCATTTGAACACATTGCAAACTTCACTTCGTAACAGTCTGAATTCTTACTGCATCGTCCTTTTAATTGTTCTGTATTGACAATTTTAGTAAAAATTCGACAAGATTTTAAAAATATTATTTTTAAAGTTCTTACTTGGCAGACATTTTGACTCCCGCATTATAAGTTGGTCCTGCATTGACACCGATTGCCAATACAAATAGATTCAGGGTCCGAGCACTCATCGGTTGTTGAACAATACGAGGTTATCACTGGTAAGCATGCATTTTCGTTCTTCAGCATGTAGTTTGGTTTGTATTGACAAGTTTTGTTAAAGCAGTATGAATCGCTGCTATGAGCATGACATTGGCTTGATGCATTGCAAGGCATTCCTATGAAGGCTGCGGAAGAAAAAGCCATAAGCAATAATTGTATCACTGCATTGACTCTCAAGATCAATGCAACCGTAGTTTACAGTTACTGTCGTGGGAATGTTGTTATTGTCAACTAAAGTGGGTAATATTTGACTGCACCGTCATTCCATGTCCATGCAGATAATATTGATCGTGTTAATGTAGTAATTTTCCCCAAAAAATCAAACTTACCGAGTCTACATTCGATCTCAGAGTAGGCAAAATATTGAGCTCTACATTGACACTTATTGTCATCACACCAACATTTTTCGTCATTGTCTATTTCAATTTTTTTAAAGTCCTAGTAAATAGATTTTACGAATTTCATTAAAAGTAAAATATTTTGCAACCACGCACACTAAATACGTTCTAAAATTTTTTTTTTAATTTTTAAATTTACAATAAAATTTTTTTTAATTTCCGAAAATCAAAAACAATCATATCGGTTACTTGGATTTTTTAATTTTTTTATTTTGTATCTTTTTTTAAAGAAAAAAAAAAATTTTTTTTTCCTAATAGTCTTATGAACGTGGACTTGGCGCGACTTTTTTTACAGTGAAACTGTTTTTGTTCGGATAAACATTTCAATGACAGATATAAAAATAAGGGTTATCATTTCGATAATATCTTAAAAAGCACCTCACGTTTTCTTTTAAATAAAACATTTTTTTCTTATTTACACTATTATTAATTTATATTTATTCAAATTTTTTACACTATTCTTAATTCAAATTTATTTTCTATTTTTTTGGTTTGGTTTTCTATAAAAACCGTGTTTTTTAGTTTTTTTAAACTATTATTTATTGAATAAATAAATAAAATTTTGCCTCATGAAATAATGAGTTTTTTCAAATTGCACTGTACTTTTTTAACTATTTACGTTTTTAAAGATATAAGCTCATCCCGATGTTACACCCATCAAGAGCTTTAATTTGATTACGCACATACATTTTGATATATTTTTCATATATACATATTAGGGTGTTTCAAAAAAAGACGAATTTTTTTTTTTTTCTTTTGGTGTCTAAAAATTGATAGTATACCTAAAAACAAAAATTTTTGCGCCCATGTGAACTCTTAATATGAATAGTAAGATTTGCCTGTATCCATTTCTTTATTTTCCATTTAAATAACACGGGAAAAATTTTTTTTAATTTTTTAATTTTTATTACTTTGGAACGGTTCATCGTAACAACAATCTGAAAAATGATATTAGTAGGAAATTTTACGCTCTACAAAAAACGTCTGAAGACCAAAGTTCCTCAGATTAACGGCTTCAAAGATATCCGCGGTCAAAGATAACACTAATAAAAAATTTCAAATATTTTCCAATAAAATTACAAAAAAAATATCACATTCTATATTTTTATTATTTTTTATGTTAAATTACTTCAATTCCGTTAACCTGAGACTGTAAACTTTTTTACTAATTAATTCAATACTTAACTCACAGAAATGCACTAATATATAAATATAAACGTTAAAAATGTCACATAAATGATTTTTTGGTCTTTCTTATAACAAATTTATTTTATATTTTATAAAATTTATAAATTTTTGTAAGAGGAAAATGTAAAGTTCCTTATTACACAAACTCACCAAACACTCATCATTGCATATTATTCAAAATAATATGAAAATTCTGTAAATACGTTAAATCAATTAAATCTACTATAAAACTTGATCAAATGTTTTTTATTTGAAAAATATCAACAGAGCTTTATTTAGCTCTGTCGGTACAGAGTATTATACTCATTTAATTTGAGTGTTGTAGCTAATAAGCTCTGTGTTGGTAAGCCTGGTTGTTCGGTACTAACTTCATTTAGTTGCTTTGCTCTCAACGCTTTACTATATCTTCTCGTCATTGTCTTTGTTCATTGATACTGACTGTTTTTTCAATCCGTTATATTATTAATTTAATTAGTTAAAATATATTAGTTATAAATTTTGTGACCATAATGGTGAAAACAGTGTACTTGATTGGTGATGTGTTAAGTGAATTAGTTGGAAAAAAATTACCCTCTCTGAAAGAGGTTATGTCGCTTTTATTTTATTATCTTGATACGAAAAATTTTTCAGTTAAAGAAAGTATATCAATCACTATCGACAAAGTTTTTGAAATTTGGTGTGCGGCACAAATCCCGACAAGAGAGAAAAGATCTGCTTTTTTGAAACTAATCTCAAATCACAATCGATGGAAGAATTTACAAAAAAACCGTAAAATGAAAAAGTCAAAGTCTCAAAAAAAAAAAAGGAATCCGTTTTTCAGGATGAATTAAATAAACTATTTGATGTAGCTCATGCGGATGTTTTAAATATACTGGACAAAGAAAAAGATTATTTTTATTTGGGACAAAAATCTTCCAGTCGACGTGGTTTTATTTCATATAATTCTCAACCAATTTTAGAAGATGTCGAAGACATGGATGTTGATATCAGCAATTATGATAATAATAACAATAATAGTGATAATAATAGTGAAGAGAACATTGATAGCAATGATAAAAACTATAATAATAATGGTAATGATAGTAATAATAATGTCGGAGAGTTTGATAACGACAATGTCAACTATTATTGTGCAGTTGAGACTGATGATGTTGCTAATCATAAAATATCAAGTCATCCATCTCAATTATCCCAGAAATCTTTGGAAAGTAATACTTCTCGTATAATCTCTGATTATGAAGATGAAATGCCAAAACAACAAGTTCCAAAAATTGATATAATGACACCAGAACTTGCTGCGGCTTTGGATAGAGCTAACGTGACTAGTAGGATGGCGACTTACATTATTGCTGCTTTATTATCTTGCTTGAACATTGATTGTGCAAGCGTAAACTTTAGTCATGTGACTATTCACCGAGCAAGGGAAAAATTCCGGAAAGAAGCGGCGTTAAATCTGAAGACTAATCTGGAAACTGACAATTATGTACTACATTTTGATGGAAAACTGTTATCAGATATTACAGGTACAGAACAAGTTGACCGGCTTCTGATTATTTTATCATCATCAGGTAAATTTCAACTGTTAGGAGTTCCTAAACTAGAATCTGGGACTGGACAAAACCAAGCTTCAGCTATTATTAAAACAGTAAAACAATGGGATATTAATACTGACAACATCAAAGCATTGTGTTCTGATACTACGGCGTCAAATACGGGTAAATAATTTATTAATAAAAAAAATATAACATGGTTGATTACCGTAATGTTTAAATGCTAAATCAAATCAGATTTTTAGTATTAACCATTAATTTCCAAGTTATGAGTTATTTTTTTTTTTCAAATTGAAAAAGATTTCTCCGTACTACTCTAAAAATCGATACTTCACTAGCAATTCTCATTTTATTTTTTCAGGAATCAGAAATGGTGCGTGTGTATTAGTAGAAAAGGCTCTTAGTAGAAAACTGTTGTACTTGCCATGCCGACACCATATTTTGAAATTGTTCTTCGAAGTGCATTTGAAGTATACTGGCCTGCTTCGTCTGGCCCAAACGTTTCAATTTATCAGAGATTTAAAAAGAAGTGGGATGAAATTGACCAATCAAACTTTACGGCTGGTATTTGTGACAAAAAGTTTTGGAAGTAATAACACCAATCAAAAGATGAGATTTTGAAATTCGTTAATAATCAAATAGAAGTAAAATTTTTAATCCAGCGCTGAAGAATTATTAACTGATGTTAAAGTGGAAAAAGAAAAAATGTATAAAGTTCAGTATAATTGAGGAGCTGATTTTCAAAAGGGTATCTTTTCATATTTTTAAAATACCAGTTTTCTGAACTTTTAAATACTAATTACTTTGAGAATTATGAACATTTATAAATGAAAATCGAATTGCAGCTTCATAACCGATTGCACTTTATAGCTAAATTAAAAAGTTCAATACAAATATTTATAATTGAAGATAACTAGTTTTTGTCTCGATTAATCAAAAATCAAAAGATACCCTTTTGAAAAATAAGCTCCTCAATTATCAATTTTACTCTGATTAATTAACTTGCCGTCGTGATTAAAAATATTGAAAATCAGTTTCACATGACTGTTATACTTTCAATCATCTTTAACGATTAAAATTGCGTTTGTAAAATATTTTACAACTTTTACCTCACATCAGTTAATAATAATTAGTCTTCTCAACTTTGAAATTGCGATATAATCAATTTCATTTTGACTTATAACTTTTTGTAGATGGATCATTGTCGAGACGATTACCGTGAACTTCTGGAATTATCATTAATATTTTTGGGTACTACTACCACAAATATTACATTTAAGCATCCTGGAGCGGTCCATCATGCAAGGTGGATGGCTAAAGCAATATATAGTTTAAAAATTTTTTTATTCAGAAATGAATTTCATCTTACTAAATCGGAAATAGATGGATTACGAGAACTTTGTTTATTTATCATAATATTCTATTTAAAAGCTTGGTTCACTGCGCCGTGTGCTATAACAGCACCTAATAATGATTTAACTTTGATTAAAGAATTAATTTCATATGAAAGATTTAATAATAGTCTTTCACAGACATGCTCACAAAAATTAGCCGATCACTTGTGGTATTTAAACAACGAGCTGTCTGTTTTATCTCTCTTTGATAAAAATGTTTCAGTTGGAACAAAAAAAAGAATAGTTCATGCTCTTAAAAACTGTAAAGCCAATGAAACTACAACAAATCGCTTTATAATAGATAAGAAAAATTTAGAGTCATTATTAAATAAAGATCTTAGTCAATTTATGTCTATGAGATCGATTAATATATTTGAATCGTTTGATTTGTCGTATGAGTTCATTGATGAGGATGTTACTTTGTGGCCTCAGAATCCGAATTTCTTAGAAAACTTGGAGTATTTCGGGAAACTTCAAGTTGTGAATGATGTAGCAGAACGCGGCGTGGCATTGATAGAGCAGTATAATCGATGCTTAACGAAAGATGAAGAACAGCTTCAATATTTGTTGCAAGTAGTGACAGAACATAGAAAACAATATCCTAATTGCAATAAAAGTAATTTTATAAAACTGTAATATTTTCAAGTTGAAAAATTGTTGTAACAAGTTGTAAATATAGTTTTTTGTTATAAAGAATTAATTGTTCAATTAAATTTCTTAATATTTAGTAAAAAAAATAAATTTGTTATAAAAGAGACCAAAAATCATTTATAAGATATTTTTAACGTTTATATTTATATATTAGTGCATTTCGTGAGTTAAGTATTGAATTAATTAGTAAAAAAAAGTTTACAGTCTCAGGTTAACGGAATTGAAGTAATTTAACATAAAAATAATAAAAATATAGCATATGATATTTTTTTGTAGTTTTATTGGAAAATATTATAAATTTTTTATTAGTGTTATCTTTGACAGCGGATATCTTTGAAGCCGTTAATCTGAGGAACTTTGGTCTTCAAACGTTTTTTGTAGAGCGTAAAATTTCCTACTAATATCATTTTTCAGATTGTTGTTACGATGAACCGTTCCAAAGTAATAAAAATTAAAAAATTAAAAAAAATTTTTCCCGTGTTATTTAAATGGAAAATAAAGAAATGGATACAGGCAAATCTTACTATTGATATTAAGAGCTCACATGGGCGCAAAAATTTTTGTTTTTAGGTATACTATCAATTTTTAGACACCAAAAGAAAAAAAAAAAATTCGTCTTTTTTTGAAACACCCTAATACATATATATAATATATATAAATATATGAAAAAATGATGTGAGTACTTAAATGAAAGATCTTGATAAGTGAGTTAACATCGGAATGAGCTTTTATCTTAAAAAATGTCAATAGTTCACAAGATTCAAGGTCATTTCTTAATTATGTATCTAGAGATAGAGCATTTTCGAATGCAGCCTAAATACTTATCATCATAAATTGACTATAAGTGAGAATGATATGAAACCATGAAAAGGAACAACTCCAGATCAAGACTTTTCGAACGATCCCAAATTTAACCATAAAAAACACATTTTATCATATAAATACCCTGGCTACAAAATTTTGCTTATTCTCTTAATAATATAGATTATTATTATTATATTATTGATAATGTTGTTGATTAATTCAGTGCTTACTTTTACTGAATAGCTTATAATACAATTGGTAACTTTAACCACTTGTGATGGTAAATGTAACCATCTCGATAGTAAATGGTACGATTGCTCTATTTTAGGAATTATTATTTTATTATTGTACTGATTATAATTTAAATTGTTATATTTATCATTTTAACTTTTATAAAAGTAATTACCATCTAAGATAGTAAAATCTACAAAACAAGTATTGTTAGGGTTAATATAAAATTCTCTCCGTGTACGAAATAATAAATATCAAAGTCTAAATTCTTAATTATTATACTTTAACATTTTCGACTTTTATATAGCGAATATTACTGTTTGAAATAGTATTTTCTTCCATGTAAATAATAAATTGTAGCATTTAAATGATAAATATTATAAAGTGGTTGTTAAAATCACGATTTTACTGTTTGAAATGGTAATTTTTTCCAGTTGATCATTACTTATTATAAATCGACTATTATTTATTACAGCTTACTTTTTTCCGCGCAACTGCTTATTGCAGAAGCATCTTACACGGAAAAAAGTAAACTGCACAATTCACCCGGATTCCGGTTAATTTTTATGGTTTCAAAGAGTAAAGCGGACATCGGGGTGGAACAAATCTAAATATTACAAAACTCAATTTAGAAAATGTAAAAGTCGAAAATGTAAAACTCGAGATCGCGATCGCCTTACAAAATTACAGTTTCAAACAGTAAAAATTGCCGTTTAAATATATAGACTATACTATGAGGAGAAGGGGAAGGTCTTACACTCGGAGAATTTAACATTTAAAACAGTAAAAATTCTACTATTAAAATATATATTTTACCAGTCCAAGCAAATCAATAGTTATAGTTTGATTTCTAGCGTTGCGTTTAAGATTTAACATTTGTACTTTGTGAATATTGACGTTGCTTGTATAGAAAATTTAGTAACTGTAGTTTATATTTTTTACATATCATGCGATCATTTTTTAGGAACGAAATGATAAATATCAAAGTCAAAATTCTTAATTATTATACTTTAACATTTTCGACTTTCACATAGCAAATATGACTGTTTGAAATAGTATTTCCTTCCATGTAAATAATAAATTGTAGCATTTAAATGATAAATATTATAAAGTGATTGTTAAAACCATCACTTTACTGTTTGAAATGGTAACTTTTTCCAGTTGATCATTACTTATTATAAATCGACTATTATTTATTACAGTTCACTTTTTTCCGTGTACATACTCTATTCATTTTTAAAAAGTAAAATTTTTTAAAAAGTAAAAAAAAAACCGACGTTCAATTTAAAACTTTGTCAAGACAAAAAATAAATAAACCAAGTCACGATTTGGTAATTAAAGTGAGCTGAATGCCGCTTAAATTTTTCAACACTGCTATATTATGGGATTTAATATGCACACTTACCTCTTAAGCTAATATGAAAGCTTTATCCTGTTTGTTACTTTTTTTATAGTCCAACTTTTAAAATTAATATATTTTATAAAAATAGTTTATATAATTTTTTATCACGTGATCAAGATGTATCTAACAGTCTGACAGGAAGAAAAAAGAGAGAAGCGAAAAGGAATGGAAGACAGTTAAGTAAAATAAAAACGTGATAATAAAAAAAGTAGAACAAGAAAAGGGTGAAAATATTTAAGAGATGGTAATTTAACGAGACGCAAGGACTTTACTCTAAAACTGTAAGCTAACTGCTAATTTAAGGAGGTTAATTCCTTTGGAGACAAGTTGGCAGAGTTATGATGAAAATATTCATAGCATTATGCATTTATTACGCTAACCAAGAAAATACCGTAACTAATAAAAATTAAAAAGTATAATTTTTTTTATATTTAATACTTAATATTATTATTGCTAATTTTACGGATATTTCCTTTTAATTCATACTTTTTTAAATTATTCAGTAGATAAGAACAGTGCGCGCGCAAGTGCGCGCTTGAATGGGCTTACAGAATCACATATATTTCCATGTTTATGATATATTTGACCAATCACATTGATGAAAAAAGAGCTGGAAAAATTTTAGTGTAAAAATATGTCCCTCGTAGAAAAAACTGCAAGTTTTACTCTTCGTATTGTAATAATTATGATCCTATTTTGTAATAATTTAATGACAATTGTTAATACCAAATTTTTAAATTTTGAATATATTTTTAGTTGCATAAAACTTAAAACTGTCTGTTACTTTATATTTTTCATCAGTTCTTTATTAAAAAATTCATAGCTAATATTTGAAAGTAAAAAATTCCTATTTATCAGAAATGCATTTTTTCGTTTTATAAAATTAAATGTATCTTTTATAAAATTTACTATGTGAGCTAATCAATGTGAATTCTTAAGGTAGTTGTCGTGGTTAAGGCATACCGGCAGAAAATTCTAAATTTTTGCATACTTATTAAGGATATAATGATACAATTACCCTAAAAATTTGAAGTCGACTGACCACATGTAACCCGAGATAAATTCATTGAAAAATTGGATATTTAACATTGATTGCATACGCTCTCTACATTTCTGTATCAGTTTCTTAGTTATAAAAAAAAAAACTAACTGTCAGAAAATTTCAAAAAAATGAAATCTTTTAACGTATTTGCTGTGACTTAAAAAAAAAATAAAATAAATTTTTTGATCGTCTAATTATTTATAAATAACGGATTAAAGTTCAGCAATTTATGGAAAAGTATGTATCTACGGAGTCGGACAGAAACAATTGTATGGGTTGCGTCTCCACGGGTACAGTCTTGCGTAAAAATTATGGATTACTTAGCGACAAGCTTATATATATTTTTGCGGAACCAGGAAAATAATTTTGAAGAGTTTCATTGTCTTGAATCAAGACGAAAAATTCTTGAATTAAGTAAAATTTAATTAAGCCAAGAAAAATTTCTTAGTTTAAGAATTTTTTTACTCAAATCAAGAAGACGAAGTTCTTCAAAATCACTTTACTTGATTCAAGTAAATTTGTTTTTCTGTGTATATAACTGATGGCTGATTATCAGGGTAGGCTAAAAAGACATTTTTCTTTGGTTATCTTGAAAATATCATTAGAGATAATGAAAAATATTTCTGTTAGAGTTTGAATTCTTAATATTAATAATAAGAATTGTATATTTGTAATTTAGTACTCCGTATTAAAAAAAAAAAAAAAAAAAAACTAAAATTGAAATTGATCTTTGAGATGCCCAATATTGTTGATGAAGCATCCATAGCCTTCATTGTAACGAATAAATAAAAATAATTTACGTCCCCTCGGAAGCTTTTTTCACAGTAAAAAATTTTACGTTAAAAAAATTTAACTTAAATTTTTTTTTACGCAATGACGCGAAATTCTTTACTGTGTAGCTCTTAATTTTAATAATCAAAAGTGCCTCATTGCAATTATCTATCTCTTTTCAACTGAAATGTGAAAACGCTAGAAAAATAAAAAGTTGAGCGAACTATATCCATCTAAAAACAGTCAGAATAATTAAGCTAACGTTTTCAAGTGATTTAACAGTTAATATACCTTTCAAGAGGGTTGATAATAGAGACTGAGAGAGGGAGAGAGGAAAGAGTGGGGGATGAAAAATCACCCCTATAAACTCTCAAAGTTCATCTTTAATTTCAAACATTTTTTTTTACTTAACTTGACACTACCTTTTCCTTTAAATTCAACTGTCGTTTTTTCATTGTTTCACTCTCTTAAATTTTTTTTATTATTTTCTTTTACTCTCATTTTAACGTATTTTTATCCTTACTTACTCTTCTCATGCCTCCCGCTTAACTCATCCCCAGCAGCTCATTTCTCCTGTTGTCTTACTGGCGATTAACCAGAAGTTTAAGGAGAAACTAAATGATCTCGACAATTTTTATTACTGGAATTAATGTAAAAAAGAAATTCAAAAAAGATTCTTAAGTGTTGAGAGCTGATGAAAATTTCAAGAGCTTATTAGAGTGATTTGGACGCTACTAAATTTTTTTTTTATTTTTCAAGAAAAAGGAAATTTATTTTAACTTCTCTAAGGTACCCGCGGGTAATAAGGCCTATGTGACAGAAGTGATATTTAAAATAACCGCTTCTGCTAAAGGCTACTCTAGTAGAAGCGTCTAAGGTAAAAGCCCCCATTATTGATACTATCAGAGTGATCATGAATATTTTTAACGTGTTTCAAATCAATGTCGTCAACTTTATTTTATAGGACATCTTAATCATTGTTTTTACTTATATAATTTAATTACTTAATTTTAATAGCAATAAATTTAATAATTATTCTATCAATTTAAAAACAAACGGGTCGACGTATAATATTTGACGCAAGTTAATTTTTGTGTTCCCATCATTGACATCCGCTATTTTAAAATTAATTTTAACTCGATAAAGTATAAATAAATGATTATATGGTTATTTAGACTATAAATAATCTAAAATAATTTTAAGCAATGCAATTACATAAAAAAAAAAAAAACATTGAGAAATCTGGATTTGAAAATAAGGTCTTTCTTAACAATATTGTTTAAAAATTACAAACGTATAAGCAGTTTTATCGTACTTGAAAAAATGAAATTTTTTTACGGTAAATTGTTTATACTTTGGAATTAAATTTTACTATTTTTTAATTTTAAAAATATGTAAAATTGTCATGAAATATCAAAAATTGTGATCATTAACAGATTTTAATAATGAAATAATGAAATTAAATAGTGTCAATAGTGGAGGCTTTGTCAATATATCTGCTTTTACCTCAACATGGAAATGTCGCGACCAGTTTATAGAGTTTCAACATCACGTTCCGTGTCTTCTATATTTCATCATCCTCCATATGCTAAAATAGCGCAGAAGAATTTCTAAAAAAACGGTTTGAGTAAATGGTAAGCATTTTTTATAATTTTATGTTTAATAATTTAAAATCATTGTTCTAATTATTATCAACATCTTAAAAAGTATTGTTGCTAAAGTTAAGTGATGATTGATCTTTAATACCAATTTTATCAAGTATAGTTGAACTGTTTCCAGTATGTTTAACCCGTAGGCCTTATTACCCTACCGTAGAAGTAGTTAAACAAGGAGGGTTTATCCCCCTGATAAAGTAGATTCCTCCGGTATCGACATTTGGGTTTCTGTCTTATCGACGGTTGTTGTTGTTGGTGTTTCTGTGATATCGATGGTGGGTTTTTTGTATGTTTTGTTTTTTTTTACCGACTGTTGGGGATTATCATCGATTTGTTGATCGATTTTTACCGTTGGGGATTATCATCGATTTTTATCGACTGTTGAGGATTATCATCGATTTGGTGATCGATTTTTACTGACTGTTGGGGGATTATTATCGATTTGTTGATCGATTGTTTGAGGTCAAAATGCTACCACCCCAACAGCAGAGCTGATACCTTTACCGTGTATCAGCTTTGGTGTTGATGTGATATGCACTAATTTGTCACTGAACTCCTCCTAAACGGCTGGACCGATTTTAATGAAATTTTTTGTGTGTCTTCCGGTGGATTCCAGAATAGTTTAGATTCACAATTCAGTCCACGATAAAATGTTTATTTAATGAATGTTTATTTGAAAATTCAAAATTTGGCCGGAAGTGCCCAAACTAAGCTTCTGTTAAGAAATTCTATGAAAATCAAATACATCGTCTCTCTCCAAAATATCTCAGGAAATGCCCAAACGCAGCCCTTGTTAAAAGCGGAACTCAAAATTCCAATTTTAAAAGGCTCTCCACGAGAGTTACATTTTGGCACACCCTAATATATATATATATATATATATATATATATATATATATATATATATATATATATATATATATATATATATTTATATAATATATAAATATATAAAATATATGAAAAATTGATGTGGGTACTCAAATGAAAGGTCTTGATGAGTGTAACATCGAGATGAGTTTATTTCTTTAAAAATATCATTAGTTGACAAGATACAATGTCATTGAAGTTTTTAAAGATATAAGCTCATCCCGATGTTACACTCATCGAGTTCTTTCATTTGAGTACCCACATAACATTTTTTATATATTTTATACATATATATGGTATTTGTGAAATATATAAATATATAAAATATATCAAAAATGCATGTGGGTACTCAAATGAAAGCTCTTGATGAGTATAAAATCAGAATGGGTTTATATTCACGAAAATGTTAATTATAATCTATAACATTTAAGCAAACAAATTTTGAAACTTTTCTCTATTGTACTTACAATTACTGTTTTTTATACATCTATTCTTTTGTATATTTTTATGTTATTTGTAAATTTGCCATTTGGCCTGTACCCTGGCATAAATAAAGATTAATCTAATCTAATCTAATCTAATCCTTACTTAACTACTCGTAGAAAAAAAAGGCCGATTCGTAAGGTTTTTGAAAAAATTTAATTTTGTGTTTGTTTATCGAGAAAATTACCATTACTTCATTATATTTAATAGCTAATGAATTAAAATGGTAACCGGGCTCTATATCTGCGGACAAAATATCCCCGACCTAGCACCATTTTTAATAAATAATTGGGGGTCAATTTAACACATTTTTAACATTAAAAATATTATTGAATTTAAAAATATTTTCTGGGTATAAATATTTTCATGGGTATTTTATCTGGCGGAATTTTTGTCTTAAGGGTATTTTGTCCGAGGATATTTTGTCGGGGATATTTTGTCCGCAGATATAGAGCCCTAATTAACAATGTGTTGAATGAAATGTGATCGTGTTAAATCCGGGTGACCGTCTGTTTTTTCTCATGCAAAAATTTCTTGCGACAAAAATTCTCAGCAATAATTTCTTGTTCAATATTTTCTTGAAGGCTTTATTTCTCATTGTCAAAATTTATTTGATATTATTTTCTTATAGAAAAATTTATTTAAATATGGCTGCGTGTCTTTATTAATCCTTAATAAATTATCGCGACATTAAAATAAAAATTAATGATACATTTCGATAATTAAATGTAATATTTTCGATTTCTTTCAAAATCTCCCTTAGCTAGGCCTTATTGCCCGCCGGTACCTTAGTCGGAACTAGTATCATTATTAAAGTTGGTGTTTTGAGAAAATAATATTAATGGGCCATAAAAAGTTCCACTTCCGACGACGAGATTCGAAAATTTTCATTGTCTAAAGATACATAATTTTCGATGGAGATAATAATAGCACAGTAATAATAATAAAGTTCAAGATGCTGTAAGTATTATCATGGTAATTTGTTGGAAAGAAAGATTATCATTATATTGTTGTTATGGTGGTGAGTTTGTAAAGGGATAAGATAATAATAAACTAAGGGGTTGAAATCTTAGTACTAGTCTAAAGTCTCAAGTTAAAGGTGTATAGCATTATACATAATGTAAGTACATTCGTACAAGATCTTGTGTTTTGGACATTGTCCATTGTCTTGTGTATTATTTATGCATCTAAATATGTCAACATGGCGGATATACACGCGGTTCATATAAGATTAAATTTATAAGCTACATACTACTAGACTTCAACTACTACTGGCTATTGTTTCGGTTTCTAATGGACTTTGTTCACTTTTTATTTATTGTTTTTTTCTTTAGCATTGTCCATTATGATTGTTATTATTATTATTTATTTTTATTATTAAATCAAATAATAATAGGCCTAACTTTTAATCCGACTAATTGATATAATATATTATTTATCAATATTTAATATAACTAATATTTTTCACCACGTTTTGATATAGATTGTGTCATCTTTAATTTGAAAAAAAATAATTGTAATTTTTTTTTTTACATATAATTGTTATTTTTTTTAAATTATAATATTACATTAATAAAATTAATAAATATTTAATTAATAAATTAAATGACATTATTTAATTTCTTTATATAATAATTTAATTCATTTATTATTAAGTCATCTTTTAATGATCAATGAAATTTGTATAAATTTAAAAGAACTTTAAAATACAATAAGATTTTTCTAAATAAAATAAAAATCGGTTCACTTGTTCGAAAAATATCGTTAAAAAATTCGAAAAAATTGTCTATTGTTCTTATTACTTCTTGAACTTTTCGTCAAATTATTTTGCAAACAAGAAATAATTTTTGCACGCCTCATAGCGCGAAGCGCGTGAGGTAATGTTTTACTCCCGCCTTGTCAAAGTAAAGCAATTTTGTGATCTTTAAATGCCTCTATTACAACCATATTGCACTTATACAATAATATGAGTAGATTTACATCGAGAAAATATTTGAAGTAAACTATTTCATATTTTTAAAAATTATTTTATGTTGCTACTCTAAAAAAGAAAACGTTTCGAAAAAAATTTTACGTGAACGTTTTGATGTCACTCGCTGATTTTGTATGTACCAACGATTACTCCCGAAAAAAATCATATATCGAGACCAGGCTTGTTTCATTAGTTCCATAATTCGATAAACTGGTGCCGTATTTCATATCAGTAGCCTAGTTCGTGTAGTTTTTTTTTTTAATGAATTTTATTAAAATTTACTATGATACACATGTACAAAAACAAAAGAACTTTTCTTATTTCTTTCACGTGAAAACTATGGCGCCATTTAATCAAGCTAGATTTTTTTAGACTGCGCGCGCGTATAACAAGAAAAACGAGCGCCAATAATTAAAAAAAAAATAGAAAATTCTCTATAAGAAATTACCTAATTATATTTTTTTCTTTTAAACATCAATTACTCAATTTATTTTTGGCTTAAAAAATGAATAAGTGTTATGAGGCGTGCAGTTTTGGATTTTTCAAAATTTTTTTTTATTTATTGAGGAGATATCGCAATGCTAAAGTTAAAGTAAACAATTAAAGTGTATTTCTAACTACTAGATTTTCGAGCTCTTCAAATCTTCATAAAATGAGCAATTAGCTATTTACCAAACTTAAAGATATGCGTTAAGATGGTACTTATCTTGCATAAGCAATGAAAAAATTATGATTATTATTATTGTTATTAATAATTAAATTTAGCGAGCCTACTTATCCTTATTACACAATGTATTAAAAAAGACGTGGGCACGGATAATAAGAATAGAGTATATTCATACTAAAGTGTAGCCAGGGTAAAGTAAAAAATGGTATGTACATGTAGTCTAGGGTTAATTAAAATTAGAGAAAATATTTTTTTAAATTAACTTAAAAAAATATGAGACTATGCGTGTATATACTATTCTTTTTTCAGCGATCTCACATCTTTTCTTTATTTCCAACCCTTTTCTTTTCATAATGTAGTCTTACGTTACTTATAAAGCAACAAAAAGAAAACAGTAAATTAAAGTAATAATAATAACAATGAGATAAAAAATATGTAATGAAAAATATGAGGGGGTGAAATGGTCTAAACTATATACAGATATTTACGTACTCGAGCTTTTAATTATACTCCAAGTCTGCGGATAAAAATAATACCTCGTATATAATTAACATCGTTGCAGTGCTTCGAGTACGTTATTTTTCATCTATTTTAAACTTTTTTTATCATTTCTTTAACTAATTCTTTAAATATTATTTTCAAAAATTATTAAATAAAACTATGTGACGGACTTAGATTTTTAATTGTTAAATCTGTAAGGTAAAAGCACCTATTATTGACAGGGCCTCCACTATTGACGCCCTATTTAATTTTATTATTTCATTATTAAAATCTGTTAATAATTAAAATTGCTGATATTTCATGACAACTTTACATATTTTTAAAATTAAAAAATAGTAAAATTTAATTCCAAGGTACAAACTATTTACCGCAAAAAAATTTCACTTTTTCAAGTTGAAAAAACTGCTTATACGTTTGTAATTTCTAAATAATGTCGTTAAGAAAGACCTTACTTTCAAATTCAGATTTCTCAATGTTTTTTTTTTATGTAATTGCATGCCTTAAATTATTTACGGTATTTTATTAAATAGCATACCTTAAATAACTATATAATCATTTATTTATACTTTATCGAGTTAAAATTAATTTTAAAATAGCGGATGTCAATGATGGGGACACAAAAATTAACTTGCGTCAACTAACGACATAGGCCATAATGTAAGGTAACCCAACCCCCTCAACATACATATCAACGTATTAATGTTCACATACTGTCATGTGATTTTATAAGAATCAACGTATTTGAGACTAGAAAAAATTGGTAAAAAATATAAAAAAGACAGGTCTTAAACGAATTTTAAAATAATAAAAATTATTGATAGTTTTGCATTAGTTAGTAAAAATGATTATTCTTAATATAAATTTAACTGTAATAAAAGACCTGTCAATAATAGGGTCAATGGTATGTCAATAATCGGCTCATTGAATTTTTTGCGCTGTCAATAATACATACATTCGAATTGTTGGTTTTAAGTTGATATACTAATTATTAAATGTATTGCTATTAAAGTTAATTAATTAAATTATGTAAGTTAAAACAATGATTAAGATGTCCTATAAAAAAAACTTGACAGGATTGATTTGAAACCCGTTAAAAAAATTCAAATATTCATGATCACTCTTATAGTGTCAATAATGAGGGCTTTTACCTTAACCCGATAAGATTCCGTAAGGTTTTACAACTTTTTTTCTAGTCGGAGTCATCTAATTGATTATAAAACTGCTTAAAAAAAAAAAAAAAATTATATTGAAGAAAGAATTTGTCTATTTTTCAAATTGCGATGCAGAATTTATCAAAAATGTTAGTTAAAATTTATTAACATAATAAATTAAATGAAAGCGTAAGACGAAAGAGCAGAAAAGAAAAAAATTTAACGACTCTCGATAAGATTTACGGAATAATACGCAATCATTGCGAAATGGGAATGAAAATCAGATGAATTCGTAACGATGTCGTTTATTATTTTAATTTTACGGTAAAAGCATCTACCTCCATCATCAGCCGAGTTTCTATTTTAGCCCAACGTTCGTGAGATTGTAAATTAGCTTTATATTAGTTTGGAATAATTACAAGATGCCTCTTAGTAACCTGAAATAAAATAAAACACAATTGGTGAAATAAATTGCTAAAATATTAATTTAACTTTTGTGGTTAGGCATGAAATTGTAAAAAAAGCCTTGAATTTTTTTTTTCTTGAAAAAAAAAAATTATTCGTATAAACCTTCTAATTTAATTCTTAGCGTTGATTTCTTACCGCATAATCCTTCCTTTTTTTTATTATTTACGATAACCACTTTTGTCCACTAAATTTCCGAATTAAAGAAGTTATTCCATTTGGGCACTTAAAGGAGTGTAAACTTTCGCATTCGGATTATCTTTGAAGCAAGCACTGTCGTGGTAGACATCAGAAGGGGAAAAGAGTAGAGGGTAGTAGAGTGAGTTTTTGGTGACGAAAGGGGTTAATTTAAAGTAATTTCTTGGTTTTAACCCCTTGTCTGTATTTTTAAAAGTTGAATTTCAAAAGAAATTTATTAAACAACTTCGTTTAACAAAATTTTGGATTATACAATTTAAGGAGATTCGAGCGGATCTAATGTGAAACATAATTTCCAACTTTGAGCTTTGAAATTAAGTATACGTATAAATAAGTACGTCATTTATTTAATCCCAAAATTTTGAAAAGATTCACTGTTTAGTTAATTAGATATAAAATTTCACAAATCACATTTTTTATCTTTTTATACACGGGCTCTTATGGCGGACAAACTTTAGCCGAGACTTTAATTATTTTTTTCAAAATTAACCTCCCAACTTTAACGAATAAAAAACTATACACAAGAAACTTGGATTATTGTAAAATATAAAAAAAAATTTAATAATAATACATTACCGATATAATTTTTGAAATATTTAAAGTTCAATTTTATGTCTTGGACTCGTTTATCGTCAGCTATTTATTCGAATAAAGATTTGGCAACGTCGCGTCAACAGCTGAGAAAAAAGAAAAGGATAGAAATATAGTTACAGAGAGAGAAATATTTAACTCACACACTCATCCACGTCTCTGTAATGGGTATAATCAAACGCGCTGTTGCCAAATCTGTTTATTTAATCCGGCAAGTAATAAATGCGAAAGTCATTTTATTACTTTATTTTATTAAATAAGTAAAAATCATCAATTATTAAATTGTTCAAATTATTTTAAATTATGATAAAGAATTTTGACGAATATTGTGACGACTGAAAGTAAAAAAAAATTTTCACATTATTTTGACTTGTAAGCTACACTCGAACCTCCTTAAAAATATTAAGTGTGTTAGAGTGGATCGAAAAAATCAATTTTTTTCTGATCTTATTTTTTTGCAGCTTAATTCAACTCGTTAATTTTTAAGTATGATTTTTTGTAATAAATTCTATAAAAAGTTTGAAAATCCAAAAGTGCACGCCTCATAATCTCATATTTCATAATAAAATTGATTGAAATAAAATACAAATACTTTTAAATCTTTCGTGGCATTGTCCACTCAGAAAAGAAAGGTACTGCGCATGTGTTGTAAACGAACCTTATTTATATAGATATAGATATACAAACGATAAGTGAATTTTATTTTATTGCTAATTATAATTAAACTTCATTGAATTAGACCGTGATCTTTGAAAGGACTTAGTTTTGGAGAATACTGAAGCGTATAAAAAAAAATGGACTTGATCAGTTAAGTTTTTTGGCAGTTATCGTGACCACGCCTGTTTCCATACATACATCAGACACACGGACGTCCACGGAATAATTTTTTTAAACATTTTTTTTATTTATTTAAAAAGCAAAATGTCTTTTAAAAATGTCATAAGTTTTGAAACTAGTGTTTTTTCATGAAATTTATGTGTAAATATTATTCTACAAGTGCGATAGAAACTAAATAGAGACAATTTTAGTTCAAAAAATCACTTGATTTTTGTAAAACGTACTTGGTGTGTGTCATTGTGTACTTCAATTTTTTTTAAAAGTCCTAGTAGATAGATTTTAGGAATTTCATAAAAAGTGAAATTTTTCGTAACCACGCACACTAAATACGTTCCAAAATTGTTTCTTTTAATTTTTAAATTTACAACAAAATTTTTTTTAGTTTCCGAAAATCATATACAACCATATCGGTTACTTGGATTTTTTAATTTTTTGTTTTATATCTTTTTGTAAAGAAATAAAATTTTTTTTTCTTAATAGTCTTATGAACGTGGACGGCGTGATTTTTTTTACAGTGAAACTGTTTTTGTTCGGATATAGCACTTCTCTTTACAGATAATCGGATAAAGGTAACAGTCGGTAACTACCAAAATACAAAGATAATTACGACGAGGTAGCTTCCTCAATAAATACATAATAAAATAAATAGTGTTTGGACATTAATGAAGATAACTCTTTGAGAAGACAGAGCAATAAAAATGATTCAAAGTTTCCCGCGTTATAGCAACGGATGCAAGTTCTGATGGTGTTGGGCAATGGCGGTAGATGACGACAATAGAGAGTATCTTTGTCTTCATATTCCCTTTCCGTTACTGCTCTCTTTGAACATAAAATATTCCCCGTTACGTAGTCGTCGTATCTACTCCCACTACCACCCTCTTACTGGCAAGCCGTGGAGTATATCCTCCAGCCCCTTGTGACACTTTTAAATCCCCGTACGTCCTCTTACTCTAACACCCTCAACATCCACAGCGATCTCTCAGCTCCCTCCTCTTCTATCCCTTACCTTTGCTATGACGCCGTTAATTCAACCCCCACAAAAGCGACACTATTCTTTGCGGCCAACAAGATCGCGACACCTATCTTCCGGTTTCAAGAGAATGCACAAGCTAACTTTTATTATTTATGACTGATATTTCGTGAAGAGGTATGAGCTTCAGTTATTTTATTACAATTAAAATGGCTTTTACTTGAAAAATAAATTTTAAAGGGTATACTTTAATAAACTAATTTTTTTTTGTTGTGACTAGATACTTTTATACTTAAAAGTTGTGTTACTTTTAAATATTACTCAAAAAAATGTTATTTAAATTTGTAACACTGTATAATTTTTACAGTTTACTATTCAAGATATTTGCATGACATTTATTTCTTTAAAATTTCCAAAAATTTATGTATGTCTATTAATTATAATTATGTAAGTATTAGGGTGGCCTAAAAAAACCGACTATTTTTTTTTTTTTAGTCTTGAGTGAAAAAATGTCAGTTTTTGAGGTTTTAAGAGCCCTCCCCAAAAGACAGCTTAAAAAAAAATTTTTAAGAGGTCACTCCAAATTTTTTAAGATTTTAAAAATCGTCAAAAATCGAACTTTTTTTTTTTTAATTTTTTTTTCTCGTTACGGTATAATTTTATAGACTAAAAAAAAAATAATTTTCTGAAAATTTTAGTTCAAAATTTAAATTTTGAAAGGTTGCTCATAATTTTTTTCAATTTATTAGTGCATTAGTTTAGATTTTTTCGAGCGACCTTTTACAATGCGAATTAAAATTCCATGCATTTTTTTTTTTTATTTAGTACCATAATCGATAAAAATACATCACGAGATGAACTAAAAATCAAGCACAACACAGAAAAAATAATTTTTTTTAATTTAATAATTTTATTTAATAAACTTCCAAGCGTGGATTCGAATCTCAAGCTGGTCTTAGAAACAAGCTTGGTTGAGATTTGACCTTGCTGCGTAGTTTAAGATTTTTACAAACCAAAAAAACTCCAACGTACCACTCCCAACAGTTAAAGTCGGCGATATGACTAATTAAAGAAAAAAAAAAAAAAATTATGAGCGACCTTTCAAAATTTAAATTTTGAACTGAAACTTTCAGAAACTTATTTTTTTGGTCTATAAAAAAAATTATACCGCAACTTAAAAATTTTTTTTTAAGCTGTCTTTTGGAGAGGGCTCTTAAAACATCAAAAACTAACATTTTTTCACTCAAGACTTAAAAAAAAAATAGTCGGTTATTTTGGGCCACCGTTGTAAGTATATTATGATAAATATTGATAGTATTAAAAAAGTTTCCAAACAGAGAAAAGCAATTATAAAACTATACTTTACATGCGCATATCCTCAATTTACTGTATTGCGATAATGACGATCCACATGGCCCGGGACATTGATTGCCAGAATTATTATTTTCACGATACTGTGTCGTTTGTGAAAGTACACAGAAAAAAAGTAAACTGTAATAAATAATAGTCCAAAAAATTAAGTTCTTGACAGAAGTAAATTTTCTTGTCTTGAGAAAATTTTTCTTTTGCTCCAAAAAATTAAATATCTTGATAGTAAATTTTCATTTATATTTCTATTGGCTAACATGTCAAATGGGAAGATCAAATAATATTGAATCATTTTTTTTCATTCAATATGTATAATTGCGCGCTAAAATAATCTAAAATGGGTATCAAATATTCAAGAGAAAAATTTTCTCAGGATGAGAAAATTCTTTTCTCAGCTGAAGTAGGTGGCGCTGCTTCCCTAAAGTATCTAAAAATCTTGATCAAATATAAAAATTTTTTGTATCAAGTATTTATGATAATTTGAATTAAGAAAAAATTACTTCCACCAAGAATAGAATTTCAAGAAAAAATTTACTTCGGCCAAGACAACTTCGGTCTTCCTTCGGGCGACCGAAAATTTACTTGAGCCAAGAATTTTGTTCTCCAGTCAAGAAATCTTTCTTTCTGTGCAGTTGACTCGTAATCCATTAAATTATGTAGGTAAAAATACTAATTAAAGGATCCCAGGCAGAAAAAATCGATTTGAAATATGTAGTTATAGAGAGTAAAAAAAAAAAATTCGGAAAACGGTTGACCCTGAAGGCCATCCCTGCAACTTCCCGCTAATTCCACACCTGGACGCTTAAAATTGCACTTATGCCGTTTTTGAGCTCTTCGAGCTCAGAAATACATTTTATATGTTGTTTCAAGCTCTCCGAGCTCAAAAAAATAGTTTTTCTATGCTTTTGAGCTCTTTGAGCTCAAAAGTATAATAGAAGTTTGATAAATCACTATTTTTTGAGTTTTCAAACCGCAATAACTTTTGAATGAATGAACTGATTTTCTTGCGGTTGGCGGCATTCGACGCAGTTTTTTAAGCCTCATAAATAATCTAAGTTTGAATTGGTTAAACTATAAATTTCGGAGTAAGGTAAAAGCCCCGATAGATGATCACGTACCAGTATATGATCACTCCATGTATTTGTATATCTATATTCATAAATATAGGTATACAAATACATGGAGTGATCATATACTGGTACATGATCATCTATTGGGGCTTTTACCTTAATTCCGAAAAAACACTTTTTTGACATATCAACCGTGAAAGTTGGATTTTCAAGCAACACACAGAGGGCGCAAAGAATACGATTTCTGACACTCTATAGTTTAGTTAATTTACCTCGTACTAGTATCGAAAAGTAACTTCTCTCTCTCTATCTGTCTCTACATTTCTGCACGGCTGCTAAAATACGCTATAGTCGAATCTTGTAAACGACTTCAACATATACGTAGATTTAATCCGTCGCTATTTAATCTCGTGTGACAGGCTTTGTGTTTAAATTATAAAGTTATTAATAAAAATGAGTGAACTATTAACAAAAACATCAACTCCACCTAATTTAACTACTATGGCAATTACTTTAAATAAAATAAACAATGATAAGACATTTTTCACAGTTCTTTCAAATCCAACTTTCAGAATTGATACGACAAAAAATTATGTTCAATACTTTATGCTCAAAGGTAGGGATTCTGACAAACTTGAAGTGAAGGCACGCGTTTGAGACTATGATACATTCTCATCAAGACCTCGTACTATATCCGAACTCGCTACGCTCGTCCGGATAAATATCTCGGTCTTGATAAGAATGCGCCATAGCCTCAAACTCGTGACGTCACTTCAAGTCGTCAAAATCCCTGCCTTTGCGCATCCGTATCGAAAATAACTATTTTGGGTTTTCTTTCCTGCACGATATCTCTCGAACGAATCAACCGATTTAGACCGGATTAGCGGCAATCGACGTGGTTTTTCAAGGTTGAGAGCTGATTAGTTTTTGGAGTTGATCAATAGAGCCGTTTGAAAGTCATTCCAAAAAAACTACTTTTGAAAATTTTTTTTTTTTACAGTTTTTTTTCAGATTTTTCGAAATCTAGCGGTCCGAATCAGTCCAAATTGTATTCAAAATCTAAGTTTGGCTAAGCCCTTTCAAATGGCACCAACTGCGATGAAATCGATCTAACCGTTCAAAAGTTATAGGAAGTTTACATACTTACACACACACACACATACATACATACAGACACAGTGACACCCTCGCGGAGATAGTCAGGGAAGCTTCCTGTGGCCTTCAAACGTCGAGATCTGATGAAAACTCAATTTTTGCAAAACGGGGTAAAACCAATAACTTCCCGATTTTTGAAAATCTTCGATTTTCTTAGCGGGAAGTTAAAAATAATTACTAATTACTTCGCATATGAACCAGAATACTGAATAGTATATGACACTTCTGTTATCAATGAAGAACGCTTGACTGATTTTTAATCCATAGATTAATTGTTTCTTTTTTCCATACTTTACACACTAGTCTTCGTTTTTCATCTTCCGAAAATACTTGAATAAAATCCACCTAGCTACCCCTTATGATCATTTGCTAGGGTCTAAATTTGCATTTTATTCGTGTGGTCCAGGCAGTTTTCGTTTCTCCATTTGGATTCGCCAAATGCACGAACATTTATTTTAATTAAATTACTGTGTAGTAGCGTCGAACAACCCATTTCCTATAAATTATCCCTTTACCACACTCTTTTACGTCTAACCAACCAACGATATTAATGTAACTCGTTGACCTTTCTGTATTTTACTGTTCTTCTTCATTTTATACTATATAATTTTATTTATTCATATTATTAATTGTTTTTATTTTGTTTTATCTTTTTGTAATAAATTCTCCAGCCTTAACTACTTTTATATTGTTACACACGATAATTACTAAGTGAATTTTTGTCGGATAATTTAAAAATAAAACGAAATAAATTGTTTAATTGTGAATCTCAAATTAATAGATTCAAGCATTATGGAAGAATCATTTTATTTGTAATAGGTTGGTTGGAGATATTATGTAATAGATGTGTTTTAAAATGTCCAATCTTTATAGAGCCTCTTCAAAATTATCTGATAAATTTTCGTTCATTTGATTTATCTCAAATAAATTTTTTAAAACTGATAAATCTCAAAATTCAATCATTAATGTTAACCCGTTGAGGATACACGGGGTCCAGTGGACCCCACTCAACAGAACAGTTCTAATTCATTTCCTATGTGATGTATTGACTTATAATTAGCACCAAACTTTTATATAACAGTTCCTCTAAATATCTTAATAGTTGTTTTTAATTTCTAATAATTTAACAATACTGTAAAATCGTTTAGAAAAAATAACTTACGAAATTGAATTTTTTTTATGAATAAAGTCGCAGAAATTTTGATTTTTACGATATCGAAACAAAATCGACGCCATTTTATTTAAAAAACAGTATATTTTGAGGAAAAAAATCAATATTTGATAAAGTTTGTAAAAAATATATTTATTCTGAAGTTTGAAGTTACGAATTTCGGTCATTCGCTTAAAATGAGAATAAGACATTTAAACATGCAAAATAATATAAAAAGATTTAGTTTCTTGACATAAAACTCTTTTATTATAATTATTCCAATGAAAAATATAAATATCTTCAAAAATATCAATGAAATCAGTCGTAAATGAGACTAAGTCTCATTTATAAATATAAATCTTCTAAATTTAAAATTGCCTCAAAGTACGCCTGAGATCCACTAGACCCCGTATGTCTTCAACGGGTTAAGTCGCTTTAAAAGAGCGGTATTAACTGGATTTATTTTTTTATCATTATTGTGAGTAAAGACTATAAAATTAAGATGCATCGCAATAGAAGCAACTGACTTAATATGCTCAGTAAAATTTTTCAACTGTTTAGTTTGGCGAACTTCTCGGGTATAGACCCTAAAAATTTTAAGTTTGAAAAGTAATGTATATTGCTTCCGTACACAGAAAAAAAATGTTCTTGAATCAACTACATGATTTTAAAGAACTTGATCTTCTTTATTTGACTAGAAAAATTCTTGAACTAATAAAATTTTCTTGATTTAAGGAAATTTTACTTGATTCAAGAATTTTTCTTCTTGATTTAAAAAAATTATCCTCTTCAAAATTATTTTCTTGGTTCAAGAATTTTTCTTTCGAATAAAGTTAATAATTTTTTTTTCAGTGTAGCTTTTCATACTTATCATTTTTTATGATAAAATTGTTTATTTGGCTACTATTATATTTATTATGGCTACAATTATATAATCTATTTGTGTAAATGAAAAATGAAATATAGTTGGGCAAAAAACGCGTAAATTAGCTGTAGGTGAAATTATCTCGGATACTCACATGGTAATGGTAGTATTGAGGAAGAAAATTTGCTAACCGACTGAAATTACATTCTGTATGAAATTCAAGGTAAGTAATCGGCATATTGATTAAAATGAGTCAGCTGATTTCGATTTTTTTTTAAATGTTTATGAATAGTGAAGTATTGTACTTACAAAGTAAATTTACAAATCTGAGGACTTAAATCATTTAAAAATTACTGGCGAATCAGCGAGCTGATGCCCGAATTATTGCTACAATTCTGATAACAACTAATTACTGAGTTACTATAGTAATTAGTGTCAATGAGGGTGACAACCACGCGGATTGAGATGACTAACTTTCTTCCCGCGGTTCGCATACTTCTTTTTACCACACCTCGCATGGAAAGTTATAATATTATAAATAAAATTTTTAATCTTATTCTTGGTTAGGATACATAAAATAAAAAATATATAATAGTTTTTTGTTTGTAAGTAAATACTACAAGTCACTGACATGTGGATTCAAATTATTGAAATAAATTATAACTTATATTGTAATCATAAATTATCAATAATCATTCATCGTAACTTTATTTGGGAAAATTATTACAGTTTATAAGTAAAAATAATGAACATTTAAAAAAATAAGTATATTAGTTCGAACAAATTAGAAATTAATATATGTGTGAAAAATAATTAAATTCAATGACTGTTATTTTCATCAATTTTATAATAGTAATTGTTAATTATAATATTATCAATTTTGCACTTATCAAATTTTAAATTTGGCGTTGAAAGTGTTGTTATCGGATGCAGCCTTGCTGTGATAAGATGATGTTTTAGGTACTTCATTTGATTTTACAGATGTTGTGTTTGACATTTTAGCATCTGATTTCTTCGCTGTCGGTCGTACTTTGAAAATAGGGTCTTGAGCCGAACGCGGTGAAGTTTTTTCAACAAATACTGAATCAATATTTTCAATTGACTCTATTACAATTGTTTTGTTGCGATCTTGAGCTGAAGTTAAAGGACAATTATATGGAAGTTCAACAATAATTGGTTGAGTATCTCGCTCAGGACTTCCGGCTGGATGTAAGTCATTCTGAGTCTCATCGTCAAGTACAATAGGTGGCAAATCTACAACATTTATAGAATCTAAAGGAATAACAGTAACTGATTTCTGATTTAGATGAGAATTTTCTAAAGTTTCTGGTAGTTCTTTAAATGTTGAAGATTGGAGTCTGAGCCGAAATTTCGGTGTTATAAATACCCGTCGATGTTGATGGTTTTTCAGCATCTACAATTCTTTCAAAAATTCGCATTTTATTTCCCAGCGAGTTTTCTATGTAACCTTCAGCTACCGAACTTGATCTCCAGCCTCCGTGATTTTTTATCATCGTAAGAGTTGCTCCCGAATTCGCCAACAAAGTGGCTGACGTCCGCGGAAAGCTGTTCCCAGTGTAACGCTCAGGGTTTTCCAACTGCAAAAAGATCGCCATCGTTTTTGGGACTTCACTGAATTTGTTTTTTCCGATCACCTGTTTTGTACATTTGCCGTGGTGATAAAATAGAAAAAATCTATCCGTCGTAGTATCATTTGGTCTTAGAGCCATGTATCCTTGAACTTTTTTGTAAAATTAATCTCCGATGACAAAAGATCGAGGGTAGTAATTTTTCGTATCCGCTATTGTTACTACGAAATTTGAACCAGTATCTTCAACATCAGTAGTTTTTAAATTACAAAGTTCGACTGTTCGTAATGCACCAGATACCCCGAAAATAGCGATGACCTAAAAAATAATAAATTCCACTTATAGATTTTTGTAAATAGTAGATTAATCGTAAATTAATAAATATTTGTAAATATATAAATATATGTAAATAAATAAATAATTGTAAATATCGAAGTAGTTAAATATTTTTCGAAAATTATAGACTGTATGATATTTACAAATGTTTAACTAATTGTCAGATTTAAAATCCGTAGATAACTTATAAGTCACTATAAAATTCAAATACATTTTGACTTACCTTCATTGCTAAGTAAATATTATCTGGAGCTGTCTCAATAAATTTTTTTACTTCACCAAGAGAAAAAACTTCAGATTTTTTCGGTTCAAATCCTTTTGATTTGTTTTTCAAAAATTATTTGAGCCGTTTATATTGGTCAATATCAATTCCCTTGTGAAGATCCATCACTGACTTTAACATCGACCAACGGCTTCAAAGCGTAGTAGGCTTTAATGTTTTCGCCAGTTCATTAAAATAAACCAAAAGGACATCTTCTGAGATCGATTTTACTTTATTATTTTCCATCCATTTGCAAAATTCTTCATAACAATTTGTGTATTTTAAACTAGATTTTGCCGACGATAAATTTTTCACGATATTTTCCGCTTCATTTTCTATATTTCTTGTTGATTCATCATCTGTAATATCAATCCGAACAAAAACAGTTTCACTGTAAAAAAAATCGCGCCAAGTCCACGTTCATGAGACTATTAAGGAAAAAAAATTTTTTTTTTTCTTTACAAAAAGATATAAAATAAAAAAATAAAAAAATCCAAGTAACCGATATGATTGTATATGATTTTCGGAAATTAAAAAACATTTTGTTGTAAATTTAAAAGTTAAAAAAAAAATTTTGGAACGTATTTAGTGTGCATGGTTGCAAAATATTTTACTTTTAATGAAATTCGTAAAATCTATTTACTAGAACTTTAAAAAAATTGAACTACACAATGACGCATTGTTCTCTAGAACTATATAACACATTGAGTATAATCACGCGCTTCGCACTATGAGGCGTGCAATATTAAAAATTTTCATTTATCCTAAAGCAGATTAAATTTTTTGACCCAGGTTATCATTCCGACTATACATTAATAGGAGTAACTACATTCCATCTTCCTTACAAATATATGCTTTACGTCAACAGTTAAAAAAATACTGTACATACATTAGCTACACTAGAGTCATCTCTCTATCTCTTGGAGGTTTGCGCTCCCAGAAAATACGGGTAACAGGATTATAGAATACATTGCGAACAATGTGTACACTTGGCCCGCGATACACGATAACGATACCGTAAGCTACGGTCACACGTCATGCCCCCCTCCCATTTACCAGATGCTATTTCTAAACGTCACGCGCGCTATAATCTCTATGAGCACCTCCATGAGCTACGATTTTCATACAGGCACTCTCGTATATCCGTTAAATTTTTTCCACATCTTTCCCATCCTCATCTTCAAAGCCCTTGAAAACTAACGCCCGCTTCAGTCTTCCTCAACCCCCAGACCCCAATGGTCATACTTATACGACTATTTTATTTAAAAGCCTGCATTATCATCCTTGAGATAATTTCTGTTATTTATTTTGTATGTTCAGAATAAAATTTCTACAACATTTCTAATTATTTACACGTGAAAAAAGTTATTCTGTTTTAGTTCTGTGACAAAAAATCTTTATTTATTCTAAATTCGAAATAAAAAAATTCTCTACCTATTCATTAGTTTTTAAATAATTCTGCTGCGAAATTGAGGCATTGAGATTTTAAATTTCCCTATCAAGCTTGCCGGTTTTTCAATACTTGAATATTTAACCAGATCTATTTCAAACAAAAAAAATTAATCCCTCAACAGTGACTTTTCACCGCGTATTTTATAATCGATTTTACTTGATACTAAATTCAATTCCCGAGAGACGGTGGCATTTGAACATCGAGAAAAAACTCGAAAATCGAGGGTTGCATTATTAAAATGCTACCCCCGGCATCTTTCTAAAATGACTGGGGGTAAGTGGGTTGAGTTGAAGCCAAAGTAGGGGTAGGACAAGGTAGATGGGGTGGTAATGCAAGCGAGCTCGTGTCACCTGAAAAGTATGTTGGAGAGTAATGTTGGAACACGTCAATAATTTAAAAAAAAAAAATAAACGAGTTCTTTTCTCATCTCTGTATCTCTACTGCAAGGAAATTGATAGGGCGAGTGTGGTTGGGGGTAAGTAGGATCGAGAGAATGGGACGGAAAAAATTGCGTAAGAAGAGCTTTTGACTCGCAAGTTTTTTAATTTGATGCCATTCAATAATTTAACGTGCTTCTTTTGATTTACTGATCTACCTCAGGGGGTGAAATTTTTTTCCCATTATTATTATTATTCAAACTTTATTGCCGTTTTCCATCCCCCACATTGTCATGTCAATCATTTACCATTTACGTCACTTGAACTTCTTTTTTATGCTCTTCAATTTATATACCATTAAAATTTTATATTGATGATTTGGATATTACTATCGTTTATATTCAATGATTCTTATCCTACGTATTGGCTTCATTGAATTATTAATTACCAGAATGTAGTTAAATAAAGTCTGATTACTATGATCCATTCTCTTCATATTAAATATTATTTCCTAAAAGAGAAAAAATTGACTTCTATCTTAATCATTAGATAAGAACACTCACACAAAGTCGCAATTATAGAGGTCTTTCCCGCTTCACAGCATTATTTATATTTGTAAAAATGCTTGCCGTAAGATGGACGGTGTGGCTTAATGTATATAGAATAAGCGAAAGGAAATTTAGTATAGACCGGATAGCTCAAATGGTAGAGTAGCCGACATGTCTTTGGAAGGTTCTGGGTTCGAATCCCAGTCCGAGCTATCTAATAATTTTTTCTCGCACATTCTATAAACTCACATTAAGATGATCCTCTCCACATTCCTTTCTCAATCCTTTCCTACCAATATCCTGTTACGTGAATGTGGAACGCTTCACGTAATAATTACCGTAACTCCTATTCTTTCCCGCTTCACAGCATTATTTATATTTACCTTTAATCTTTAGCTGGTAGGGATCGCGAGTACAGAACTTTCCCTTTCTGAGAATACTTCAACTATGTTATGTTTTTAAACTTGAAATCTAAGCGTGAAACTAAAATAACAAAATAAAGAATCATAAACTAAGATAATTCTATACACTGTAAAAAATCCGGAGTGAATCGGGAGTGAATTTCACTCCCATCACTCGGAGTTCCGGAGTGAAGTAATTAATCACTCCGCGTTGGGAGTTTTTAAAATAAATAAAATAAGGATGAATTTTCGTTCTACAAAAAAAATCTCAAAATTAATTTTTATATGTATTATATTATATAAATATATATATTTCTTCTATGCGTGTGTTTGTCACTGAACTCCTCCTAAACGGCTGGACCGATTTTAATGAAATTTTTGTGTGTCTTCCGGTGGATTCCAGAATGGTTTAGATTCACAATTCAGTCCACGGGAAAATGTTTATTAATAGATTTTTTATTAATAAATTATTGTTGACCTTGACTACCCACATGCACTTTTCATATATTTTATAAATATCATATATATAAGATATATGAAAAAATTCATGTGGGTACTCAAATGAAAGGTCTCGATGAGTATAAAATCATAATGGACTTATATTTATGAAAATGTTAATAATTAACGAATGATAATGTATTTTGTTAACTAATGACGTTTTTAAATATATAAGCTCATCCCGATGTCACACTCATCAAGAGCTTTCATTTGAGTACCCACATACATTTTTGATATATTTTTCATATATACATATTGTGACGTTATTTTTCACATGGGGTCTGTGACAACTGAGCGTCACATCGAGCACTAGCTCAAAAGTTCAAAAATATTGTACAGCGATAACCCAAGATACTGTAAATAGAACGATTTAAAATTTTTTTATTGATTTATGGTAATTGTGGATAGTTAGTTACAGGGTTAGGTAAAGTAGGAGGCCGCGATATCAAGCCTCGCGGTAATACAGGATTTGGGGAATTAGTTCGCGAATTAGTTACAGTAAGATAGAGGAGTGATCATCGATCAAGAGAGTTCGAGTTCGACCGCCGTCCGAGACGGACGTGTTCCATAGTCGGTCTTCAACCGTTGTCCAGGTTAGACGCTACAGAAAAATTATTCAGTCTTCGTCCAGGATGGACGCGTTCCCGATAAATTTTTATTCGTCTTCAGAGACGATTATGCTACAGATTCTCTCTTCTTTTGTTTATTTAATTAATTATTTAATTAGCTTCGAGTCGTTTGGGTTATAGCTACAGATTTAAGAGTAATAATGAGGAAAGTGATTGAGTTTTGTGTGAGTAAGGTAAAGTAAAGAGTAAAGTTATTAGTTGGCGTCTCGAGCTTGTGGACGAGTCTACGTTGCTGTGGAGCGGGACAATAAGTCACCCGGCCTCGTGGATGCTAGGTAACTAGCCCTTTTGAGACTCCTGGTGGACTACGGAAGTCCAGCTGTAATGTTGGCGCTCCAACATGGGAGGAGTCAGGTGTGAGTAGGAATCGGTTTTAGTAATTTTGCCCTTGTGGTGGTTTTGGTATTTCTGACGAGACTTGACCAACCTCGCCGAGAGTACCGCTGGTCCACGTTAATTTTGGCAGGCCACAGGTGTGATCCGGACCATTGTGCCTGTGGAAGCCTTTGGTCAGTGTTAATTTTGAGGGTTAGAACCTCTTGTAAAATCCTTTTACGATTCCCTACTTATACCGGCTCCAGGAGAGGTAGCCACCATGGACGATCCTGGCTCGGGAAAAGGAAAGAAGGTATTATTTAATTTGTTATTTCTGTCGAGTTAATTTCGTATTCTGGGGAATAGTCCTCTTGTAAAACGTTTGTTGCGGTGCGTTTTAAATTTATTCCTTTTCTTTGAGTAAAGTAAGAAGATGCTTAGTTTAAGGTATATTTTATGAGTTTTTATTTTGTACGGTTAAGAAAGTTAAGGATTTTGTGAAGGGTATGTTTTGAAGCCCCAGGTCATTTTAGATATTTGTACTTTAATTGGGTTATCGCTCCAGTAAGAATCAAATGTAATTAGAATTATTTAATTTTTGTATTTCTAGCTAAAAGTTATATTGAGTTCTGTATGGTTATATTTATTCGAGTTTCCGGTAAATTCAGTTCCTGTATCTGTTTTGTTGTAACCCTTATAGTTAAAGTTTTGTTAAGTTTTTTTGGGACTTTGTTAATAAATCAGCTATCAATCCGAAACATCAGCGTCTTGATTTACACACGTTTCCCCAACGTGCAACCGGATCACCCCCTCTCTCCACAATCCACACACTGAGCGACACCGAGTATACCCGCCTTCTCTGCTGCAGCTCCCAGCCTTATTGTTACAGTTCTTTGAGTTTTGGTAATTTCTCGCAAATAAAATTATCTGGCGTCCTTACGGTTATAGATGAGGCAGTTCGCGGGAGTATGAGAGTCGGAAGTATAACGTTTGGGGTTAAATCTCTAGGTTTCCTATTAAAGATATCGTTTGTAGTTTAGTTCAAAGAGACCACCCACCAACCCCTTAAATCTCCCACAGATTTTAACGTTATAAAATGGCGCCCAACATCGAGGCCTGAAAAGCGCGGGAGTCCGCACCGATCGAACACCTGTATCGAGAAAAACGATGTGTAAATCAAACAACTACGCATGATTGCATAGCTGGATTAGGTTTTGTGGAATTATTTATTAAGGTATTATTTTTGGGTATTATGCTCTTCGCTTGAGTTAAAAATTTAAAGAATTTAGGAAAAATAGTTATTGCAGTTATTTATTCTCAGAAAGCACCTTAGATTATTTTTCTTTTGTTCAAGTAAAAATTCTGAGAATCTAAAATCTAAAATATAAAATTATTAATTTAAGTATTTATTCCCGGAAATACTGATGGTATTTCTTTTGTTTAGCTCAAGTAAAAATTCGTAGGATTACAGAAAAAGCTAAAGAAAGAATTTCTTTGTTACAGTCAAAATGTTACATTTACTCATACCTTTTTTTTTATATATATGTGCTTCATTTCTAAAAATTATACTTATATTGAGCATTGGAATGTCTAAACATTCGCACACGTGCGGGCTACAGAAAAAGAAAGTTATAGGAATGCATCATATTCCTAACTTAAGTAAATAAAATTTTATTACTTTATTACGGTTCTTAGAAATCCATTGTTACAGCGTGGATATAATCCGCTCAAGAAGTGACAAATAGTCGGCTACAGTATTACGCAGAACAAAGGGATTTTTGTATTAAAACGCTATAGTGTTGCTAGGCAAAACAACCACTTAGAGGCGGCAAACACCACCGCACCTCTCTTTCTCACCTACAGACAAGAGTCCATGTGCTTGGTAGCACGCGCCACGAGAGCGCCACTCGAGCGTCCAAAATCTTCCAACGCACCCGAGAGTGGGGAGAGACAACACTACCGAGTTACGCACGGGAGAGGGTAACCCGAAAGGGATAGTGGGCCTTCTAAGCGTTCTGATTGGCTAAGACGCTCGAAGAAAATTCGATTACCAATTAGAAACAACGACGAAGAAGAATTTCGGGAGACAGCGACATCCTCGGATAACCGTCGATCACCGATCATTCTCTCGTGAAAAATTTGTGAACTTCAGACGTATCTGCAAGTATCAGCATTTTCAAGTCCTTTGTGCTTTATTGAAAAGTTAAACTACGTTATATATCCCAGTTACAGTATTTACAAATTGTTTAATTAAACAAATTCAGTTGATTATAGACGCTACAGTTATTTTGCAATAAAATTGGAAAATCTTACAGTACAGTTACTTGTTTAATTGAACTTGTTTCAATTATTCAAAGAAATAAACTACGCAGTTAATTACTACTTAAGTTATGGACAAACTACAGTCTATCTTACCTTGTTAATTATTAACATTGTTAAGAAATTACGTACATAAAATTACAGAACAACCCATTAAGCTCAAGCCGTATAACGTTACGCCGATCATTTTAGAGTCGATGTGGAAGGAAGTCGACAAGATGTTAGAGGACGGAGTCATTGAACCGTCCCACAGTCAGTGGTCCAGCCCTGTTGTGATGGTACGCAAACCCAACAATAAGTGGCGTTTTTGTATTGATTACAGGAAATTAAATGCAGTTACAGTGAAGGATGCATATCCGCTACCGAATATGACAAGCATTTTGGATCAACTCAGGAGAGCGAGGTACATTACGACCTTAGATCTTAGTCAAGCGTATTTTCAAATTCCCTTGACTCTTCGAGCACGTCCTTTGACGGCCTTTGTAGTACCGGGAAGAGGGTTGTTCCATTTCCGGAGAATGCCCTTCGGGTTGACCAACGCTCCAGCGACCTTTCAGAGAATGATTGATCACATCATTGGTCCAGAGATGTATCCTCACGTTTTTGTGTATTTGGATGACATCATAATAGTTACAGAAACAATCGAACAACACCTGGAGTGGCTAAAGAAAGTGTTGAAGAAGCTTTGGGAAGCGGGTCTAACAATTAATAGAGAGAAAAGCGAGTTCTGCTGCTCAGAAGTTCGTTATCTCGGATTTTTGGTCAACTCAGACGGACTTCAAGTCGACCCAGAGAAAACAGCTGCAGTACGTGAATTCCCAGTTCCAAGGAACATTAAACAATTAAGACGATTCCTGGGAATGGCGTCTTGGTACAGAAGATTTATTCCAGAGTTTGCGACAATCGCTTCACCACTTACAGCCCTCTTAAAGAAAAATCAACCATGGGAATGGGGCCCAGATCAAGATGTCGCCAGCGAAACACTCAAGGAATGTTTAACTTCAGCTCCAGTACTGGCTTGCCCAGACTTTAGTAAACCGTTCACGCTACAGACTGATGCTAGTTCAGTGGGTCTAGGCGCTGCGTTGACCCAAGTCATTGATGATCAAGAGCGTGTCATCGCGTATGCGAGTCGCGCATTAACCGACGCAGAAAAAAAGTACACCGTCACAGAGCAAGAATGCCTTGCTGTTATCTGGTCGATCCGTAAGTTCCGGTGTTACTTAGAAGGATACGAGTTTACAGTGGTTACAGACCATAGCAGTCTACGATGGTTACATAACCTCAAGAACCCGACAGGTAGACTCGCGAGATGGGCTTTAGAACTAATGGATTATTCTTACACCATAATCCATCGCAAGGGTGCCCTTCATCATGTTCCAGATGCATTATCCAGGATTCCAGAGGGTTATGATGAATCCCTGGCAGTTATAGTTGAGGTTCCAGATCGCTGGTACGACAGGCGAAGGAGAGATATACAGCGTAGACCAGACAAGTTTCCAGATTGGCAAATAGAAGAGGGAAGACTTTATTTCCATCGACCTACATACTTCAACGACGCCGAGGTTGAAGATCTTGATGCGTGGAAATTAGTCTTGAGAAAGGAGCATCATCAACGAGTCCTCAACGAGAACCACTCCACGCCAGAAGCAGGTCATCTCGGAGTTGATAAAACCTGCAGGCGAATAGCCAAACGCTATTATTGGCCGAACATGTTCCAGGATACGGTTAAATTCGTTCGGCACTGTGAAGTCTGCCAACGTACCAAGGTGGAACAGGAAAGACACCACCTGCAGGCTTCATGGGGAAGAAAAGAGTTCAAGAACCATGGACTATGGTTGCTACAGACATTATGGGACCGCTACCGAAGAGTATGAATGGATATTCATACCTGTTGGTTATACAGGACTTGTACACCAAGTGGATTGAGTTAAAGCCGCTAAGACGAGCTACAGGTGCAACTATCAGCGAAGCACTAGAGGATCTAGTTATTTTACGATGGGGAGCTCCGAAAGTTTTACTCAGTGATAATGGAACTGAGTACCTCAATAAAGACATCCGAGTCTTGACAGAGCGAGTGGGATTCCACCACATGACAACCCCACCATATCATCCCCAGGCAGATCCGGTAGAACGTGTCAACAGAGTTCTAAAAACAATGATCACCGCTTTTATTGGGAACAATCATCGAGAGTGGGACAAAAATATTCCACAGTTCCGCTTCGCGCACAACTCAGCGTTCCATAGCTCCATTCAGGCGACCCCGGCCTTCCTAAACATGGGTAGAGAGCCAGAAGCTACAGTTACACTAAGAAGAGACCTCGAAGGTGATCCAGACGTCGTTCAGCGACCACCCCAAGAGTGGACTGAACGAATGAGACAGCTGGATTCTTTGAGGGGAAGTATAGTACACGCTCTAGATTCAGCATTCCAGAAGCAAGCTCATTATTACAATCTTCGACATCAAGACCGAGAATATCAAGTTGGAGATATGGTGTGGAAGAAACAATTTATTTTCTCCCAAGGTGATAAATTTGTCTCATCAAAACTTAGTGATCGGTTCCATGGACCATTCAGAATCACAAAGAAGATTTCTCGAGTAGTATACGAGCTCAGTGACCTTACAGGAAAGATAGTCGGAAAATTTTCTGTCCAACACCTCAAACCCTACTTTATTCCCGACTAATTCCTTTCTCTGCAGTTTCTGCTACAGTAGTTTTAGTTACAAAAAAAAAAAAAAAAAAATTTAATAAGATTCGTTGCAGGTTCATTGTCCAGCATGGCAGATTCTAATCTTTCAAAAGAGATTCAGGATCTTGAGGAGATCCTCTTCATCGATCTGTCCCAGGATGACGACGATGAGTCGGCCGCGACCGAGGCTCCGGAACTCCCAATGGACGACGCCATGTCCGTTACAGCCGAGTCCGAACAACAGGACGAAGAAATGCCGCCCAGAGCAAGCACTACGCGCGGCGAAAGTTCCAGACAAGCAGGTTCCAATCAACGAGCTACACTCTGGGAGAGCCCCGAGGGGTTCTGGAAACCGCTACTCCCGCATCTTGAGACACTACGTTGGCTCAAAGAGACCGAGCCAGAGTTAGTGACAGCTTTGGCTAAGATGGCTGTCCGCATGAGCCACCGCCTAGATGATTCGTGCCCGCTACAGATTCTGAGTGGTTATAAGGTACGGCGATCAATCGAAAACCTACGCACCGTACCTACTGTCGACGCAGAACAACAAACCACGTCGACCACGGTAACGACCAGTGTCCAAACGGACCTACCGAAGACTAGGATAAAAACCACGCCCGTTACAGCGGAGATCGGAACGCAAACCGATCCAAGAGATGAAGGAGTCCAGGTAGCCATGGAGGTTGTAGAGGAGGCTCTACGACAGGTGACCACAGCTCTAGGAAAAGTTCACGACAAAGAGAATGTCCTGCAGAACAAAAATAACGCTCAAGGAACGTTAAACAACGTACAAAACAAGAACGCTCCAGAATCTACGAAGTTCCAGGAAAAGCAGTCTAAGGGTGAGAGCCGAGGTACGATCCCTAAACACTCAAAGGACCCGTTACCATCGAGTGAGAAACCAACTCTCCCCAAGAGACCAGAGTATCCAGGAAGTCGATTCGGCCTGATCCGGAGTGAGCAAGAGCTCCAGAACCCGATGACCCCACCAGTTCCACCAACTAAGGAGAGGTTTAACACCTACCCCTCATCCGAATACCGGTCAAGTCCCAGACCGTACTCAGCTCAAGAAAGACTGAAGAGGGCTCGTGATCCATCATGCGAGTCCCCAGTGATCCTGGAAAACCAGATTCCAAGACGTTTCCAAGATCGACGAGTTCCAGAAAGTAGATTAGCCCAACAGCAACAGAGTACAGACTTCCAATGGATGGGGAAGCCGAGAAAATGCTGGAATTGCAGACGAGAAGGCCATCCATTTAGCTCTTGTCCAGAGCCAAGGCACATCTTTTGCCAGATGTGCGGTCGGGCCAACGAGACCGCACGGACGTGTCCACCATGCGGCCCTAAATGGCGAGCCATGGGCCCGTATAAGAAGGAATATGGGGCAATGTTCCTGGGAACAGTTAAGAAAAGCACCCAGGAGGTCTGAGGCAGAGAAATCTCCTCCAAGAGACTAAGACTTGCCATGTAAGTCCCTCAAGCTACAGTACCGTTGTATTCGCTCCGGCGATTACGTTACCGTAGGCCATTGGGTCTAGGAGTCAAGCTCCACGAGTCGTAAGACGACAGCTACAGGCAGTTCAAAAACTGCAAAAGCTTTTTGCAAGTTCAAGTCAAAAGAACGTGCAAGTCCCCAGCCATTAACGCTAAGCCAGTCCGAGGTGGAGTAAAGTTCCAGTTGCTTGAGAAGTGGTTCAACATCAGAAGCAGCTCAAGAAGAGGTTCCAGTAAGCAGAGTTCAGGATCAGAGGAAGCAGAATGCAGACCCGGTAGACTCAGACCTCCCCCGGGGGGAAAGGGGTTGTGACGTTATTTTTCACATGGGGTCTGTGACAACTGAGCGTCACATCGAGCACTAGCTCAAAAGCTCAAAAATATTGTACAAAGCGATAATAACCCAAGATACTGTAAATAGAACGATTTAAAATTTTTTTATTGATTTATGGTAATTGTGGATAGTTAGTTACAGGGTTAGGTAAAGTAGGAGGCCGCGATATCAAGCCTCGCGGTAATACAGGATTTGGGGAATTAGTTCGCGAATTAGTTACAGTAAGATAGAGGAGTGATCATCGATCAACAGAGTTCGAGTTCAACCGCCGTCCGAGACGGACGTGTTCCATAGTCGGTCTTCAACCGTTGTCCAGGTTAGACGCTACAGAAAAATTATTCAGTCTTCGTCCAGGATGGACGCGTTCCCGATAAATTTTTATTCGTCTTCAGAGACGATTATGCTACAGATTCTCTCTTCTTTTGTTTATTTAATTAATTATTTAATTAGCTTCGAGTCGTTTGGGTTATAGCTACAGATTTAAGAGTAATAATGAGGAAAGTGATTGAGTTTTGTGTGAGTAAGGTAAAGTAAAGAGTAAAGTTATTAGTTGGCGTCTCGAGCTTGTGGACGAGTCTACGTTGCCGTGGAGCGGGACAATAAGTCACCCGGCCTCGTGGATGCTAGGTAACTAGCCCTTTTGAGACTCCTGGTGGACTACGGAAGTCCAGCTGTAATGTTGGCGCTCCAACATGGGAGGAGTCAGGTGTGAGTAGGAATCGGTTTTAGTAATTTTGCCCTTGTGGTGGTTTTGGTATTTCTGACGAGACTTGACCAACCTCGCCGAGAGTACCGCTGGTCCACGTTAATTTTGGCAGGCCACAGGTGTGATCGGACCATTGTGCCTGTGGAAGCCTTTGGTCAGTGTTAATTTTGAGGGTTAGAACCTCTTGTAAAATCCTTTTACGATTCCCTACTTATACCGGCTCCAGGAGAGGTAGCCACCATGGACGATCCTGGCTCGGGAAAAGGAAAGAAGGTATTATTTAATTTGTTATTTCTGTCGAGTTAATTTCGTATTCTGGGGAATAGTCCTCTTGTAAAACGTTTGTTGCGGTGCGTTTTAAATTTATTCCTTTTCTTTGAGTAAAGTAAGAAGATGCTTAGTTTAAGGTATATTTTATGAGTTTTTATTTTGTACGGTTAAGAAAGTTAAGGATTTTGTGAAGGGTATGTTTTGAAGCCCCAGGTCATTTTAGATATTTGTACTTTAATTGGGTTATCGCTCCAGTAAGAATCAAATGTAATTAGAATTATTTAATTTTTGTATTTCTAGCTAAAAGTTATATTGAGTTCTGTATGGTTATATTTATTCGAGTTTCCGGTAATTAAGTTCCTGTATCTGTTTTGTTGTAACCCTTATAGTTAAAGTTTTTGTTAAGTTTTTGGGACTTTGTTAATAAATCAGCTATCAATCCGAAACATCAGCGTCTTGATTTACACACGTTTCCCCAACGTGCAACCGGATCACCCCCTCTCTCCACAATCCACACACTGAGCGACACCGAGTATACCCGCCTTCTCTGCTGCAGCTCCCAGCCTTATTGTTACAGTTCTTTGAGTTTTGGTAATTTCTCGCAAATAAAATTATCTGGCGTCCTTACGGTTATAGATGAGGCAGTTCGCGGGAGTATGAGAGTCGGAAGTATAACGTTTGGGGTTAAATCTCTAGGTTTCCTATTAAAGATATCGTTTGTAGTTTAGTTCAAAGAGACCACCCACCAACCCCTTAAATCCCAGAGATTTTAACGTTATAATATGTATATATATATAAATATATAAAATATATGAAAAATTGATGTGGGTACTCAAATGAAAGGTCTTGGTGAGTATAACATCGGGATGAGCTTATTTCTTTAAAAGTATCATTAGTTGACAAGATACAATGTCATTTCTTAATTATTGAAGTTTTTAAAGATATAAGCTCATCCCGATGTTACACTCATCGAGTTCTTTCATTTGAGTACCCACATGCATTTTTAATATATTTTATATATATGGTATTTGTGAAATATATAAAATATATCAAAAATGCATGTGGATACTCAAATGAAAGCTCTTGATGAGTATAAAATCAGAATGGGCTTATATTTACGAAAATGTTAATTATTGAAGAATGTCCATTGCATATTGTTAACTAATGATGTTTTTAACTATACAAGCTCATTCCTAAAATTTCTAAATTTAAGACGTGTGTACATGACAACGTCTGTCGGGTCCGCTATATATATATATATATATATATATATATATATATATATATATATATATATATATATATATATATATATATATAACTACATATTTTTTTATTAACTATTTGAGATATTGAATATAAAAAAAAAATTTCAAATTTTATTGTTGAGACATTTGACAATTTTTAATTATAATTAATTTATAAAAAAAAATGAATAAAAACATTATAATAATAATTAAAATGAAATATTATAAAAAATAATAAATTAAATTTTTAATAATTAAATATAAAAAGGGTTTATAAAAATATTTTCTTTACAAAAACTTATTTATTTCTAAATTCATTTATTTTGGGAGTGAATGCGGAGTGAATTTTATTATTAATAAAAATTAACTTCTTCTTGGAGTAAATATCACTCCCGCTGGGAGTGAATCAATTAAAAATCATTCACTCCGCGTTCACTCCGCAAATTTTTTACAGTGTATGGGGCATTCCATGCGAAATGGGAAAAATGACTAAAATTTAAAAATTTCTTTAATTCATTCTAATTTAGTCCTAATTTATTATTAAAAGTCTATATTTTATTAATTTGTAAAGAAATTTTTTTTAATCAATAAGCAAATCAGTTTTTCTTTCCTAGTAATTTTTCAGTCGTACTAACTTGTAACCGGGTCAAATGTTGTTTTAGTAGTTTTAAGAAAAAATTCATTTTATGTTTGTTATTAACTAACATATTTATTATTATACTTTTAAGAACAAATTTCTTTATGTTCGTTATTAATTAACACCTAAGTTTATCAAGATCGTGTTGTCAGCATGCTAAATCCTTTATTTGTGTTTTTTAATTAGTTTTTTTTTTAGTTATCCTCAATAATTTATAGTTAAATATATAAACAATAATGTTTCTAAGGTTGAAACAACATAAAAGTCTTTTTAATAAACAACTTGATGTAGACATTTTGTACTGGTCCCACACAGAAAAAAAAATGTTCTTGAATCATGTATATATTTTTTAAGAGCTCAATATTCTTGGTTTGAGTAGAAAAATTCTTGATTTAAGAACATTTTTCTTGATTTAAGGAAATTTTACTTAATTCAAGAATTTTTCGTCTTGATTCAAGACAATTATTCTCTTCAAAATTATATTCTTGGTTCAAGAATTTTTCTCTTGAATCAAGTTAACTTTTTTTTCTGTGCACCAGTCACAAATGACCATCCCACCAGTCACAATAGAAAAAATTTTTTTAATTGTTTCTACGTAAGTAATCAGTATAATTCTTCATAACATTGAATGTTTGTAGGATAAATTTTGTATTAAAAGAGAAGTATTTTTTAAAAGTTTCGTGGTCGAACTGAAATTCGACTTTAAGAATACCGTGGTAAGAGAGAAGGACTTTTCGATGTCCCACCAGTCACACTCAGTCAAATGATAATTACGAGAATCTTAAAAAGTAATCGAAGTTTTTGACAAAGGGATGTTGTTAATTAGATATTCTTTTATATTATAAGATAAATTTTACTATAGTATAAGTTTCAGTCACATAATTATAGCTTATAATTGATGGAATTATAGAGTCAAATGTTCCACTAGTCACTATGGAATGCCCCATATGTCGGAGATAGTATCGAGTTGAATTTTCCCAGAGACAGGAAAATTCCCAATATAATATTTTAGTTTGTATTTCTATTAGTTGTACGCAGAATTGTAAAGCATAGAACATTTAGTTATTATTTATGACTTAAGCCGATTATGTTTTTTATGGTTATAGCGATGGGCTTGAGTCCGGAGTGACAGTGGTCACCAAACGTAGCCGAGGTCACAGGATAGAAGTAAAAAGTATATAGTTAGAGATATCGACAGACAATGAGGGTTGTCGAAATATTTTTGAGAGAAGAAATACTTTGAGTTCTTAGATGAGTAGTTCTGGTTGAGAATTGATCGAGTAAAGACACCGAGCATATCCTGCTGATCCCGGATTCGTTCTCGGTCTTATTGCCCAGCGCTTTTACTTTCTATATTAATTGTATTAAGAATATTTGTAGTTAAAGAATTATTCATACGAGTTAGTGTACATTATATTTTTAAATCAAAACTAGTGTTATATTTTAATTATTGTAAAGTAATAAAGATGGGAGAAACTAATCCAATGGACTCTACTGTCCCTAATAATGCGAATCCGACATATATACACTGATAGAAGGATTTATTTGTATTAAAAAATATTTTTTAATAGTTAACAAATCATTTATTAGAGACCACTTTTTAATATTAAACAAATATTTCTTAGTATTTAAAATGATTTGTTTGTATTTAATAAATCTAATATTCATTTATTAAATATTAATAAATCTTTTTAAATACTAAGAAATATTTGTTAAGGTCTAAAAAGTGGTCTCTAATAAATGATTTGTTAAATATTAACAAATATTTTTAATTATAAACAAATCCTTCTATCAGTGTATAACTAAGAAAATTCAAAAGATACTGATTCTAACATGCTCTCGTACACAATCTCTGAAGTTTTCGATAGTGCTCTGTGATAAATGATTCTATATTTCAACACACGAGTGCAACATATGGAATTGTAGGCCTATGTTTCTATTGCAAAATATTTTAGCGTTAGCTTTAGTTAATTAGCAATTAGTCATACTTTTAAAAAGCATGTTTTTATTAATGACCGTATGATTGAAAAAAATCGCTGTCAGGATGGCCGAGCGGTCTAAGGCGCCAGACTCAAGGTTCACCCCTTCTCCGCTAGACGGAGCTGAGGCTTCTGGTCCTCTATGAGGGCGTGGGTTCAAATCCCACTTCTGACAAATTTTTTTTTCTTTTTACTTTTTGTTATCAAAATAGACAAGTTGTAGTTTTGAGCTTGTAGAGCCCAAAATTTGCTCGAAAACTTTTCAAGGGGTGTGAGCAAAAATATAGCGGATTCCGGGGATGGCCTGCAGGGTCAATTGTTTTTTAGATTTTTTTCTTGAAAAAAGCCGTAGCGAGGTATGAGGGAAAAAAATTTCCCTAAGTTCGATCCAGCTAATTTTCTTTCACTAACGTCAACAATAATACTGAAAAAAAAAAAAAAAATTATCTATTAACCAAAAAATATTTTTTATTCTGATCTCTTCAATAGCAAGACTAAGGTGGGCTATTTTTTGTAGATGAAACGAAGCAAAAGAAAAAAATAGAGCTAAAGGGTCGTATCCAAGTCTTCGGAGGGCGAAGAGAATTTAAAGAGGTCGGAGGTAGTACGGGGTTAGTGGGATGAGAGTAAAGGGGTGAAAACTCGCGGTATCGGTGCGGCTTCAATACCCTCGATACAAAATTCTTTTCATAGTTAAACTTGAATACGTATAGGAAATAGGTATATTGAAATGAAAGGCTGCCAGATTCACTGAATTCTATACTTGTACACTGAGAGGGTGGAATAAGCCCCCCTATTACCCTTGTGTATATATAACGATCTTTCTAAACGTACGGAATAACGTTTGCAAGGGGCTTATAAGCTCGAGCACCCCTGTAATGAAAGATTAATTATTCAATCGAAATCAACCGTGGACCGAGCGTTCAAAAACCTACCCCAACTCCCGCAGACTTCTACTCGAGACGTCACTACTCCTTTATCTCTTTTATCTCTTCTGCACATCATTTTCACTCTATCCTTTTTCTCCCTCCATCTACTGCGTCCCGTTTGACGGTGGATTTTAACGAAGCTTGTATTTCTCTATTTCTAACGTTCATAGAATAGGAGGCGGCATAAATACTTTAAAAAAATACCGGGTAAATTTTTTTTCCCGCAAAATTTTTTTTCTTTAGTGGACTTTTCATCGACGGCTGTACTAATTAATGCAATTCGCTTTAGACAGACAATGAGACGTACTTGTATTTTTAGCAGCTAATAATCAGAGTAGATAACGAAACCAATATCGAAAATAATTTTAAATACTCAACAAAATTTTTTTTTTTTAAACATTTCTTTGTAGGATATAATACATTGATGATGTTTTTCAATTCTTTGAAGTGTTTTTTTATACCACCGATGTTTTTTATCGACCTCATTATGGTGCCCTCGTTTCATGCCTGTAGAATAGTTGAAAAATTGACAATTGTTGAAACTTATAAAATTTATACTTTCAATAATAAATTTTTGAAAATAATTCTCTTACCTTGATAGTGAATGAAACTTTTTGTCATTGGATATTCTTGATACTTGAATGACAAAACATGATCGGTTGAAGTATATGAGTATGCAAGTAAAGACCAGTATAGCAAGTTGGGGGTAAGCGAGCTGGGCCAGGTCAATAAAGAGTGCGTGAAAAATAAAATTGAAAAAGAGTGACAGAGTAAGAGTGAGAGAGAAAGAAGTTGAAATTCCCGAAAACTATGACTGGGTACTGGAGTGTGGTTGTATATGCGTGTGCACACATACCCCTATAGGTAAATCGTTTGAGTAGTCAATCAATAATCAGATATAATCTGTATCGAGGCTAGTGTGCATAGTAGTTTATGAATTTGATTTTTTTATATTAGCGCAATCAAAATGTCTCTGATGATAATGTCTATATTATTTTGTCTCGTCAAAAATAACTGAGGAGAAAACGTCTCTGTGTAATAACCTCTTCGAATATATAATCACCCTCCGTAATGTCATAGTAAATGATTCATCCATGGTGATGATGATGATGATGATAATGTTCGCGATGATGATGATGATGAAGATGACAGTAATGTCGAAAATGATAATGACGATGATGATGATGGTTAAGATGATGATGAAGATGACAGTAATGGCGAAAATGATAATCACGATGATGATGTGATGATGATTATCCTATAAAAATTTTTTGAATAAAAAAAATGAAAGTAAGAAGGTGAGGGTGGGATAGGTCTAAGGGTAAAGCTCCAGTGGCAGTTGAGGGGTGAAGCCCCTTATAAAAATAAATTGTTAATTAAACGATACTATACTATGACCTAAGTGTCATGAGATGGTTTTGTCGAGGTTTTTTTGTCTGAACCCTTATTTCTGAGACAAAATCGTACGGATCCGATTTTTATTAAAATTAATGATACTGTAAAAAAAAGACCTGACTAATAATTTGAGTAATTTATAGAACGATATCTTGAATACGTATAAATAATTGAAAAATATATTTAAGCTGAAATATTACAGTTAGTGACACCTGTTGGAAAACTTTGTCACCCAGTAAAAGTTAAGAATATGTTAGTAACTGTACTAAAAGGCGATGTTTTTAATTTACAAGACAGTAAAATACACATGAGAATTTTAATTTTGTTAAAATTTTGAAAATATTCGTAAAAATAGTCACTGAATATGCTGGATGGTAAATTGTAAAAATGTGCGCATAGAAAATGAGGATAAGGTAAAGTACTCAGTAGCTGTTCAGGAACCAGTACCTGCCTACTCTGTGTATTTGTATATCTATATTCATAAATGCAGATATAAAAATAAATACGGTAATTGGAAAAAATAGACCGGAAAAAATTTTAAAATTATGAAAAATTCATATTATTTCATTAAAATTATTATAATATAAAAATTATAATAATAAAAATAATTTAATAAATCTGAAATAATATAAATTTTTCATAACTTTAAAATTTTTTCCTGGTCTATTTTTTCCGGGATTCGTATTTGTGAATACGAATCCCATAGCGTGAGCAGGTACTGGTTTCTGAGCAGCTACTGGGTACTTTACCTTAATTTTACAAATTTTCGGCTGCTAAATGAAAATGACGGTTTAGTTGCCACTTTACAAGTAGATAATCGAACAAAATTAATTGATCATCCATAGACACTTGTCTAGCATCAAAGAGAAGGATAAAATAAAGATAGTAATCCCTTGAGGGTGTACCTAGATTCCCTGCATTTGATCTCTTATATAGACGTGCCCGTATTTGATTGTTTAATTAGTAAGATGACCTTCGAATTTCTCTAGGGACAATGGGATAAAATTTAGTTTATACTAGAGTGTAGAAACTATCAACTATCGAAATTCTCAAGGACTTTGGAAGGTATCAATTCATAAGAAATAGTCTCTCATATCTTTGAGCTCAAATGGAAAGAAACTAAAATAAAGACAAAGTTTGATTAATATCGATGTTCAGGTAATTCTTTCTGTGTCTTTTACGCACAAGAGAAACGCAATCTTTAGTTTCAAGTGAGTGAGAATCTCCGGACAAGTTAGTAGTGTCTATCCCGGTGTCCTCCTAACTCTTGTGTCGTTCTGAGTCGAAGAAACGCATTTAAAGCATTGAGCCGACGGTTGGAGGTCGGAGGAAGGGTGTTGTTTGGGTGAATTGTGAATTTCCAGTGTATAGGGGTATTAATTCCTATCCTCAATTACCCTTTGTCTTGGGCACAGCTTGGTCCACTTGTTAAGACACCACTACTGTTTGTCTTGAGATACAGCAGATAGTACTAAGGAACAGAGAGTAGTCGGGGATGTTTTGGGGTAAGAAGACTAAGAAAGAGGATGCGTGGGTAGGAGAGTTTACTAGTGTGAGTTTCTGGAGTCGGGGATACCAAGTGGTCGGTAAGGTTATTTCCGGGGGCTGGTAAACATACGTCTGCTAACCCGAAACGTACTGCTATGCCATATACTACTAATCGTTGTGGTAACCGAATTCATGTTATATGCTGTTAAATAATACAACTGCATTTGCTTAGTTCTGTTTTCTAGATTTTAAAGCGTCTTAACGTTCATCTGATTTTTTATTAAAAAAAATTTGAATTTTTCCGCAAACAATATTTTTTAAAGTACAAATCAAAATCTATTCATCTTTAAATTTAGTGTATTTATATTATTGTGTTCCTTGTTTGCAAAAAAAAAAATATTCATGTCGATAATAACTGTATCGTGACTGGAAATAGCGCAATAGATGTTTGTCTGGAGAATTTTTTGGAGTACTAGGTAATTATCGGCTGGATATAAACGCGATCTCATTCTCTGACTCTGTTACTCTCCTCCCTCTAAGCTCACCCTCTTAGGATCCGTGAATCATTCTTGATAAACTACTTATTTCCGTATTTTTCTGGATAACACGAATCCATAGATACAAAAATGATAAGTATAAATCGAAACAGTATTACTTTTTTACCTTTCATTGCCGAGAAAAATGGATATTGGAAAAGTATTACATCACGCTAGGCGTCGATCAAGCTGATAATTGAATTGGTTGTTATTCCACTCGAAAGTGGATATTTCTGTTTTGTATTCTTCTACTTTAGTATTATAGTATAATAGTGTTGATGCTCACAACAATAATATGATTAAAATAATCACAATAATTGAGATGATCATGATGAAAAAACAAAAAAAAATTGCACTGATAGAAGGATTTGTTTATATTTAATAAGCTTTATTAACCAGTTAATAAATTATTTATTAAATACGATTTCTTAAATGTTAATAAATATTTGCTAACTGCTAACAAATATTAAAAATAAAAAGCAAAAATAGCAATTTTCTTTTGACCTATTTTATAATCGTATAATTGAAATACATGATAATAATTCAATTCACTAAATAAATTAACGTTTTTAATATTTAAAAATATAAAAGATAATTATGAGCTGTGATAGAATTTGGTATTTTACAATAAACGTTATTATAATGTAATATAATTAATGCAAACTAGCAACCTTGCAGTCACTATGTGACTGCCGTGACTTAAGTACTATAAATAAATACAATTTTGCTTTATTAAATAATGTGTTATGTTAAATTGCACTGTACTTTTTTAACTATTGACGTTTTTAAAAATATAAGCTCATCCCGATGTTACACTCATCAAGAGCTTTCATTTGAGTACCTGCATGCATTTTGATATATTTTTTATATATTCATATATATAAATATATAAAATATATGAAAAATTGATGTGGGTACTCAAATTAAAGGTCTTAATGAGTGTAATTTCGAGGTGAGCTTATACCTTTAAAAATGTCAGTAGTTGACAAGATACAAGGTCTTTTCTTAATTATTGATATTTTTAAAGATATAAGCTCATCCCGATGTTACACTCATCAAAAGCTTTCATTTGAGTTCCCACATGCATTTTGACATATTTTTCATGTATACATGTATATAATTTCTATAAATATATGAAAAATTGATGTGTACTCAAATTAAAGGTCTCAATGAGTGTAATGTCGAGGTGAGCTTATACCTTTAAAAATATCAATAGTTCACGAGATACACGGTCTTTTCTTAATTATGTATCCTAGAGATAGAGCATTTTCAAACGCAGCCTAGATAATCATGATAAATTGGCTATTGGTGAGAATGATATGAAACCATGAAAAGGCACAACTCCAGGTCAAGACTTTTCCAACGATACCATATTTAACCATAAAAACCCATTTTATCATATAAATACACTGACTTCAAAATTTTGCTTATTCTCTTAATAATATAGATAATTTATAAATATGATTTTTAATCATAAGCAATCTTTATATCATATGACATTGCAAGCGAAACAAATTCACTCATCAAAATATTTATTAACTGTTAATAAATATTTTTTAACTATTAATAAATACTTGTTAACTATTAATAAATGTACTTTCCTCCCAAATAAATATTTATTGAATGTTAAGAAATATTTATTAAAATTTAATAAAATAAATAATTGTTTTCAAATAAATTAAACTATTAATAGTTAATAAATCCTTCTATCAGTGTGGTAGTTAAATAAAAATCTTGCAAATTATTTTTATATCAATTCGATTTATGCTACCCAGTAAATGCTGCACTCTTGTGAGAAACAGAGGAACTACGCACGACTATATTTCACCCTTAAATATGCCAATATAAAACTACAAGCTTTATACTGTTAAAATGTCTTAATTATTTAAAAAAATTCAAATTTTTTACTGCCTATTAGGAAATATTAAATCAATTTCATACCATTTAATTCACAATTCACCAATTATTGACGTCTTATCTAATTTTATAATATTTTACACCACTCAATTATGTGTTGATAGAATGTGTAAGATTCTTAAACGATTTGTATGTAGCTTGAAACAATAATTAATTACTTGGATAGTTTATAATTTTATATTTGTTTAATGACGCATTAAAAATACGTTTAATTGCACTTTATCGCCGATTTCACTACGTAGTATTGATTTAAGAGTATTTTTTTTTTCACTTCTATTATCTTCATGCAGACACACTTATCAAATAAAATTAAGCGATATAAAAAAATAATAAGTTGTAAAGCAATTATTAATGTCTGCAAACATGCAATACAGTATACTGCATTGAACTTTTTGGCCGCACGCAAATAAGCCATATTCAAATATTCTTTATTTTTATTTTATTACTCTTTATTTCAACTTATCTCCTTTAGAGTTTCGTTTTAAAAATATTGACAATAATTATAATAGAGACGGAAAAAAAAAATATATTAAACAGTTTATGATGCGGCGGACGGATAAAGCGGAAAGTAGAGAAGGGGGTTGAAAGTTAAGTATTTGTTCAAGTGAGGGATGAAATCTGTTTCTTTACAGAGTAAAGAATATCAATTGTTAGAAATACAAAAGCTCGAATTTCCGTCATAGAATAAGAAGAATAAGAATAAGAATACGGAGAGAGATGTGAGGGGTGGATCGGAGTGAAAGAAGAGTAGAAGGGGTTCGCGATTCTTGGTTGTGCAAACTAAATTCTTAAGAGAATTTAACCGTTTGAATAGCTCGCAAATCCATTGCAAATGTTTACACGGTATTTTCACCATAGCTGTTACACCATTGACTTCTTATTCTTATTCCTCAGGGAGAAATGATTTTCTTACTTGACGTATTACCTTTTATTCTCTTTCGTGTTTCATTTTTTTTTTTTTTTTTTTTTTTTTTTGACTAAAAGATACGATTTCATTGTTTTTTGTCAAATAATTACACTGCTGAGTTTGATCTTCATTATTTGACGTTTTTCCGACATCTACTAATTAAAAAGAAAAACTCTTGACCAAAAATGATTTTCTCACCTAATTTTGAAGTGTAATATTAAAGAACTCGTTCAAGATAATTATTTAAAGAGTAAACATGTCTAGTTTTATTAAAATCTGTTTAGAATTATACAGCCTTTCTCAACTATTTAAAAGATAATATCACAAAATTTTGAGTAAATTCTGACATGAAGATCAATGCAGTAGATAGATTTCTATAAAATCTACGTAAAAGTGTTCTAAAAAAATTCGCAGATTCTTCAGCTCAATTACGGGAAGTTCTGGGATGGTTTATCAAGTCAACCATCTTATATATTTTTTGAGCTAACTGGCATAAGAATTTGTATCGTGAAAATTGTAACTGTTGTTCACATCAGCAAATTTTTCTAATAAACTTCTTGTCAAAATTCTTGAGTATTTATCAAAAGTTTAATACTAATGTTTTTATCATTTTTTTTATTGTACCTTTCTATTATAAATTCGTTTAATCTGAGAGAAAAGTATCGTTTATAGATCTGAACGATTATAATATATGGATTTATGGATATTAATGAGAAAAATATTAAGGTATATTGTTTCTGAAATAGTTTGTTTACATATTGATTTATTGATTATTGTTGTTTTCACAGGCGGATAATTAGTAAAATATGCAGTGACAAATTATATTAATAACGTCAATATGTGATAAGAAATTATTTTTAGCTGCATGTAGAGAATTCACCAAAAATGCAAATCATACCGTCGCAGCAAGGATCGTTCAGGCACTAAATAAAACATACAAATTCATAAATTATAGTTTCTAATTAATAATTAATTAAGTATTTCTATGAAAGTGAATAATCGATACAAATAATACAGAAAAATAATAGCAACTACATGGGTGATATTAAATAATACGTCCATATTTGCCTCTTTCTACACAACCCATGACAGATGAAGAAATCAATATATTTGCCAAAACAGCAATCAAAACAATCAACGCAAAGAACTTTGACATTTTAAGATTTTTAATAAATTGATTTTTCTATAAAAATAATTTGATACATAAATATAAATACTCTTAGTCGCTCAAACTCCTCTATATATTTTTATTTTATTTATGAGAATAATCAATTAAAATTTTTACTCCCGAAAATTAAAATTACTCCCGATTTTATCAAATGTAAAATTTACGTTAATAAACGTTATCTAAAATTTTCCATTTCATCCTTTATTTCCTACAGGAAAAATCTTGCATAGTAAAAAATTTTTCATCATTGTGTAAAGTGTAAAAATGTTTGTGTAGAATTTAACATTTTAGTATGTTGATTCAACACAATAGAATGTTGATTCACAACACAGATTGTATAAAAAAAGTCATCAACACAAATTTCGATGTTAAATTTGACGAAAAATTTTTTACTGTGTGGTGCTGTAACAAGATTTTGTCCTGTTGCTCTCTCAGGATTGCATCCTGTTGCAGCATCGATTCTTTCGCCCGTGGATGAATTCATAATCCTTATCATAAATTTACATACATTTAAAATATTTAATTGCCTTTAACGTAATAAATACCGTTCTTATTTTGGGCATGAGGGGAATAATTGGGCATTGTACATCAGAGCAATATTTTATAACAAAACAAGCGATGTGTCCGTGTCAGTTATACTCATTAATAATAATAATATTGTCCTGATAAGCACAATATATAAATTTGCACCAAAATTATTGGGATTTGTCTTCGACTGTTTGTCTAAAACACCATCAACTGCTTTCTACGCTTCGAAACGGTGAGTAAATTTTAATTAATTATTCTCATAAATGAAATAAAAATATATAGAAGAGTTTGAGCGACTAAGAGTATTCATATTTATGTATCAAATTATTTTTATAGAGAAATCAATTTATTAAAAATCTTAAAATGTCAAAGTTCTTTGCGTTGATTGTTTTGATTGCTATTCTGGCAAATATATTGATTTTTTTATCTGTCATGGGTTGTGTAGAAAGAGGCAAATATGAACGTATTATTCAATGTCACTGATGTAGTTGCTATTATTTTTCTGTATTATTTGTATCGATTATTCACTTTTATAGAAATACTTAATTAATTATTAATTAGAAACTATAATTTATCAATTTGTATGTTTTATTTAGTGCCTGAAAGATCCTTGCTGCGACGGTATGACTTGCATTTTTGGTGAATTCTCTACATGCAGCTAAAAATAATTTCTTATCACATATTGACGTTACTAATATAATTAGTCACTCCATATTTTACTAATTATCCGCCTGTAACAACAACAATAATCAATAAATCAATATGTAAGCAAACTATATCAGAAACAATATATCTTAATATTTTTCTCATTAACCCTTTAGAGTCAGAGGATCTTGAAACGTCTACACGTGAGAGTAGTGGGGAGAGCGCAAATCCGTAGTAAGACCCAAGAGTGGGGTTTCAAGGTCAGACTCTAAAGGGTTAATATCCATGAATCCATATATTATAATCGTTCAGATCCATAAATAATACTTTTCTCTCAGATTAAACGAATTTATAATAGAAAGGTACATTAAAAAAAAAAAAAAAAAAAATGAGAAAAACATTAGTATTAAACTTTTGATAACTACTCAAGAATTTTGACAAGAAGTTTATTAGAAAAATTTGCTGATGTGAACAACAGTTACAATTTTCACGATACAAATTCTTATGCCAGTTAACTCAAAAAATATATAAGATGGTTGACTTGATAAACCATCCCAGAACTTTCCGCTAATTGAGCTTAAGAATCTGCGAATTCTTTTAGAACACTGTTACGTAGAATTTATGTAAATCTATCTTTTGCATTGGTCTTCAAGTCAGAATTTACTCAAAATTTTGTCATATTATCTTTTAAATAGTTGAGAAAGGCTTAAAAAAAGTAGTGGTGAAAAAATTTATGTGTGTATTTATAAAAAAATTTAGGTATGTAGTTATAACACTGTTTATCGTAGCACCTATAATCCTTAACATATCTCAATGAAACTAGACATGTTTACTCTTCAGATAATTATCTTGAACGACTTTAAAGATGAATAAAATTCGACCAAATGTCAAAAATCGTCATTTCCGTGATTATATTTTTTAATAACTTTTTACTAAGAGAAAATATTCCATTTTTAAAAACACCGCTCTAAAGCTGATGACACGCCATTTAATTTGACTTATAACACTCTCACTTTTTTAAAATTTTTACCTTAAACCTATTCTATGACATCTACCTTCCATTTCGGGTGCGGCCGAATGGCGGTTTTTCAATTTCCAACCTGCAATATATTTTTAACGATTCGTTCGTTACTGATACTTTCAACAGCACTAAACTCAGTGTTTCAAGCACAAAAAATTCAGATACCGTCTTGAGTCAATTGTTCAAGGAATTTAAATATTCTTTGAAAGAAATTTGTCAATCATTTTGTTGATTAAAAAAAAAATATTTAATAAAAAAAAAAATTAGGAAAACGGTTGACCCGAAAGACCATCCCTGCAACTTCCCGCTAATTCCATATCTAAGCGCTTAAAATTGCACATGACGTTTTTGAGCTCTACGAGTCTGACCTGAAGTAAAACTAAATTTAACAAATCCTTCTGCAATTCCCAAAATTTTTTTTCCGCATCTGCAATTGTCCTTGAAATTTAATTGAAATTATTCGATAATTTATATTTAGAATATTCGGAGGAGTATTAAAGTAAATATATTTGATATTCTGGTCTGGATGACTGCAAAGATAATTAAATTGATTAAACCAGTCCTAAAATAAAATCAAGGATTAACGAAAATGAAATCTCTATTTTCAATCAACATAAACTATAACTCTCTACCCTTTAATACTATCTTTACTGGATCATATTCCCTGACGTCCAGTCTCAATGCTCTTTCATTTAAGCTTATACACTCTCACTAAGTAGCTTCTACACTTACTAATCTATGCAAAAACCGGAATATCTTGACTCTCATTCTCTCAGGGAACCTTTTTCGTTCATCTCTATCTTCAACCCTTTTCATTTTCATCCCGTTTCACTCGACAAATTATTTCCGGCATTAAAAATTCAATCTATTTCCAACAGAAATCATTTTTATGCATACAAAGCTATATATAAAGTAAAAATTAATTATTTATGTTAAAATAATTACAAGGATTTATTCAGAAAACAAAAAAATTGTTTAAAAAAAAATAAAATATGGGTGTGGCATTTTTATTTTAAAGAACGTACTTATCCAAAGAAGAAGGAGAACCAAGATAAAAAAAAGGCATACAAGCTTACGTATATAGAAAAAAGGATAAGGGTTTAAAGTGGCGAAGGTAGAACCGGGAAAAAAGTACGGAATAGAATGGAGTAAAACATAGGTAGATATAAAACATACTCAGGTACATCAATAATATAAGTTTGCATACGAAAACCCGAGTGGGGATATCCCCGGATGTAAAAGAGGTAGATGTAGATTGTGGATGGAGAAGAGGATGTAGATGGAATGTGGGAGTGATGTAGGAGACTACCAACCTCCAACTGGAGAAGTGGAAAAGGATTCAAAGGAGGGTCCAAAGGATAACGAATATGACATCAATTTTAAGGCACCGGGGAAAGAGAAAGCAATCAACCGCTAGTCCTGGACATTTCATCCTCTTTTTTTAACCCTTTTCTCGCTTCTTTCTTCACCCACCTACCCTTACACTTTTCTACCCTTCCACTCTTTGCTCCCTCTCTTATTCACCCCTCTGCGCTACAAAGACTCGATGACGGAACTCACTGCGGTCGCCAAACCGAGAGTAGCCACCCCTTTTGATTCTGACCGCTCTATTGTCGGTCTGGCTGACTTTTAGTTTTTTACGAGCAAGATCAATTCATGCTTTGGAGAATGAGAAAAGGCAGTCAATTGATAAATAGCATCTTGAATGCCAAAAGATTGGTAAAAATACAGTTTTTTAGGAGCTAAAAACTGTTGGAAGTAAGAATAATTGTCTAATTAATGAGATTATTGAATTTTTAAGATTAAATTAAGTTTACAATATTAATAGTTGATATTTTAACTTTATTAACGTGGTAAAAAATTAAATTTTACTTGATTCATAGCAATTTTTTTTCTGTGTATAAGGTAAAGTACTCAGTACTTGGACACATAAAAAAGGGACCAATACTTGAACAGACTTTTCGAATTGTTGTAATACAAAATCCGTATGTTTATTATGAGTAATATGCACATGTTATAATTATTCAATGATACAGTAATTGATTTCTGTAAGTTTTTTCAATTATAAATCAAAACAATTATATTTTTGTTAACTTAAAAGTAGACATGTCGAGAATAGCCGACAGATGCTATTTTTTTCGTGAAAAAGGTACTGAACCGTAAACCGAACAATCAGTAAAAAAAACGGGTTATCATTATTGAAAGTAAAAAAAATTGTACCACCCAATGAAATATTCTTTTCTAAATAATATATATTTTTTAAAGACATGAACTATAATTTTTATATTAAATTTTAGAGTCTAACCATACCTCCAAATTTTCAAAGCGGTACCCAGAACTTGAACAAGCTGGGGCCGTATAATTTTAACAGCACTCTAATCTCTAATAGGTTTATAGACTAGTGATCAGCATTGTGATTTGTATTAACTACTGCAAATTAAGTAAGTTTTATAGCTAAAAATTAGTTTAGTTAAAAATTATTGAACGTTTTGAATTGAGTTTTTCGATTTATAATTAAAAATTTGCTTTGTCATTCATAAAAAATGTAATTAAAAAATTAAATACAAATATTTCTCATTTTTAAATGAACATATTAAATATTCATAGTATTATTTTTAATATTAATCAATAATATGTTACAATTCTTTTGATATTTCGATAAAACGTTGATAGCTTTTGCGCTTCAATCAATTCAAAATTGTTTATATTTTCATGAAAATTACTAATTTGAACTAATAATTACATCTTTATATAGTAAAAGTAGGGTCAAATACGTTTTACTTTGAAACCTATTCAACTACTAGGTACTTTATCTTATTCAATCTGATTTTTAGAGAGAGCTTATCAAATATGGTAACTTATAATTTTCAAAGAAGACTCGAAAAAAGTCGAATTTTTGTACTACACTAAAAATATCAATTTTATCTTGTTGTAACTCATTAATTTTCCGAGCAGAAGAGAAAACGTGTTACTAAAAATTTTTTTAAATAAACTTGAACTTTCAAGATAGAAATCCATTATCAGAAGATACAGTTTACAGTAATGAAACGTAAAAAGAATGAAGAGCAGAAGAATTAGTTAAAAGCTCACGGCGCATTAGATATCTGAGGATGAGATGTTCCGAACCAGGGGTAGAGAATCGAGAGGAATAGGAGAAGGACTTTGGGGTCAACATAAAAAGCTCGAAATGGTGATATGACTAAAGGATTTCAGACGAAGATGAAGGTGTAGTCGTGTGTTCTTGATGATATGCGGAGAAGCGATAGAACCCACAAATACGAATATGAGAATTAAATCCGTCGAAGAAATTAAAGCATAAAACCATAGTCACATGTATGCATATCATCCATATAGTTATTCGTGTGAGCTTACTCGGACTCGTCCACTCTTTTCTCTAGATACGCTGGTGCTCGTTGAGTACCGTGAGCACGAGCTGGCGCAAATATCGAGGATCGGATCTACCCACCAGCCCCATCCTCGTCTTCAATCCCCCATTCTACAAGCCTCCCTCTTCATCATCTATCCCGGCTAACCTTTAATACTACCTTTAGTCTCTTTCATATATATGGATATATTATATATGTACATCTACGGCGGTCATCCGCTTCAAGCTAAAGTCAGACGCTCGTTCGTTTGAATCCGTTTCACTATCTACGGCTTCGGGTATCTCATTATCATGGAGTTTTTTTAATGGGAAAAATTGTTAAAGAGTATTAATGAGATTTTTTTTTTGTATTTCCTTTTTTAGTTTATGATCACGGTGGATTAAACAGAATATTTTTAAGTCAATAATCTCGTATTTATTTTTGAATATTTTCTCAGTAAATAATTTTTTTGGGTGGTATTTACTTTTTGTCGAAGATCTTTCAAGAGTTTTTGTGATAAAAGAATTAATTTTCACAATGGAAGATATTTAAATCTTCTGGGAAAATTTTTCTAGTCTGGATGATTCCATTTTATATTTTTTCATATCCTGTACCATTTGTTTTCGTTACACTGTAAAAAAAGCTAACAAAATGGACTCATTTTAACACCGCTATGTAACACCTGTGTATTAACACCGGTGTAGCGGTGCTCTTTTGCGGTGTTAAAAATCCGGTGTTAAACCGGTGTAATATTAGTGTAACCGGTGTAATACCGGTGTAACAGTAGAATAAATTTACACCGTATCGGAATATGAATATTACATGATTCATAAAACACAATTAATATTCAATATTTATCAAAATGAGACAAGTAACATTTATTTAAGAATTTTCGACTTATAAAATTACGCAGAAATCGATTTAATGAATGTTATACAACAAGTTAAATAGTATTTAGAATATTAAATGTTTAAGAACAATATAATAATCATTTTTATCGTAACCATGATGTTTCTCATAATATAATGGATGTTTTAAACATGGCAAATGTACGGATGTGCAAAAATAAATTATCTATATGAAAATCATTTAAAATTGTTATAAAATTGTTCTAAAAATGTTTCAAATTTTCTGTAAAAACACTCTAAAACTGTCCAAAAAATGTTCCGAAATTGTCTCAAAAATATCCGAAAAATGTCTCAAATGTATTCAAAATTTGTCCTCCAATAGTTAAAAAAATGTTTTAAGATTATTCAAAAAATGTTCCACATAAGATTTAAGGACAAAATTTCAACTAAATTGCTTCAAATAAATTGCATTGATTCTAAAATTATCTTAGAAGTATTCCGAAAATCTTAAAAAAAATATTTAAAAGTTATGAAATAATTACTAAAATCCACTATTTTAGAGTTTCCGATTATCTATATGATGTCCTAAAATTGTCCTTTAATAATGGTGTTAAAGTAAGACGGATCGAAAATTTACACCGAGAGAATTTCACACCATTATTTCACACCACACGGCCATGTAAAGTGCTCTGGGTCCATTTTTACATCGAAATTTTTCACAGTGTATTTATTTTAATCAAAAACTTTTATCTACTTTATATTTTATTATTTTAAACTTTCTAAATTAAATATTAACTTTTTTTTTATTATTTATCTTTAATTATTAAACATAAAAAGTTTAATTATAAAAATTGTGTTACTTAAAATATTATCAACACCGGAAAATTTATAACACCGATTTAACACCGAAAAAAATATTTACACCGCGACCGGTGTTACTGTTACACCGATTTCGGTGTTGAATTTAACAGCGGAATTTTTAACACCGTACACCGCATGGACTCACACCGGTTTTTTTTTACAGTGTATACGTAATCAATCCAAGGTAAAAGCCCCCATTATTGACACTATAAGAGTGATCATAAATATTTGAATTTTTTTATCGTGTTTCAAATCAATATTGTCAACTGTTTTTTCATAGGACACCATAATCATTGATTTTACTTATATAATTTAATTAATTAAATTTAATAGCAATAAATTTAATAATCATTATATCAATTTGAAACCAACAAGTCGAATGTATGTATTATTGACAGCGCAAAAAATTTAAAGAACCGATTATTGACATACCATTGACCCTATTATTGACAGGTCTTTTATTACAGTAAAATTTATATTTACAATAATCATTTTTACTAACCAATGCAAAACTATTAATAATTTTTATTATTTTAAAATTTGTTTAAGACTTGGCTTTTCTGTATTTTTTACCAGGTTTTTTTAGCAATTTTTTTCTAGTCTCAAATACGTCGATTCTTGTAAAATCACATGACAGTATGCAAACATTAATATGTTGATTTGTATGTTGAGGGGGTTAGGTTACTTTACATTATGGTCCACGTCGTTAGTTGACGCAAGTTAATTTTTGTGTCCCCATCATTGACATCCGCTATTTTAAAATTAATTTTAACTCGATAAAGTATAAATAAATGATTATATGGTTATTTAGACTATAAATAATCTAAAATATCTTTAAGCAATGCAATTACATAAAAAAAAACATTGAGAAATCTGGATTTGGAAATATGGTCTTTCTTAACGATATTGTTAAGAAATTAAAAACGTATAAGCAGTTTTGGCCTACTTGAAAAGATGAAATTTTTTTGTGGTAAATAGTTTATACCTTCGAATTAAATTTTACTATTTTTTAATTTTGAAAATATGTAAAATTTTTATAAAATATCAACAATTGTGATTATTAACAGATTTTAATAATGAAATAATAAAATTAAACCTTATCTTATGAATTTTTTATCGATGAAATTATTTAGATGATTAATTATAGACTTTTTCTAATATTTTGATGTTTGAAGGTCATAGGAAATTTTTTAATTAATTATTGCTGAAACCCGTGGCAATGAACATAAACAAGTTATCTTAGCGCATATATTAAAGCATAAATCATATTGTTCCTGATTAATCATCTAAAAATCAAAATCCCAAAATGCATCATTGTCAGTTGTCGAAAATCACAGTTAGGCATATCTCTATGACAGAGTCAGCAATATACCAGTTGGCACTCGGTGGCGTGTCTGTATATCAATCACTTCATACCTCATACTATCTTCATTTCGCGAGCAACCCCTTCTAACACTATCCAACCCCTACCACTTTGGTTCTCCCCTCGCACTTCTACACTCAGCTTACCAGACTCCTAACACGGTAACTCGCATTCACTTGTCCGCAAATAACTCACATACCCTTCGAATATTTCTTTTTTTTTTTTAAATTACGTTATACTATTTCTTCATTAATCTTTTAAGAATTTGACTACTTTTTTCTATTCCACGACGAATAAAATTCTGAGTAATGATTATTGTGTTAAATGAACTTTTGATGAAAGTTTAAATTATTAATTCTTATGAATACTTTCAATGATTTAAAGTAAAGTAAAGTAAAGGGGAAATGTCTTTCTTTTATTAATTTAGTAAAAATCGCACAGATTTTTAAACAATATACTTAGCTCTAAAAATAAAAAAAACATTTTTTTTTTGGTTAAAATATTGAATTTTTATTAATAAAAAATAAATCATACCATTTAACTCAATTGATTAATGATTAAAAATTGAAAGATAATTATTTATAATCATATTTAATTTATAATTCTTAATTTAAACTAATCGTGCATGGACATTAAGGCAGTTAATAATTAATAAAATAATAAATCAATAATTTTTTATTCATCAATAATAATAGATTTAATAATTTTAATTATTCAAAATTACTTAATAAATTTACTTAAACATCATTAAAAAATATGAATTTCATAAAAAAAAATACTCACTAAGTTTTTGTAACTTTAAAAAATCTACTTCCATATCGATTGCAAAATTTTTTGTTAATTATTTTCATATGCTTTAAATAAAGTTATTCTCTATACAATTACATTAAAAATATGAAAATATGCATCATACTCATTATTGAAGTTGATAAATAAACGAAAAAATAATAGAATTTTCATTGTTATCGTTGATATGTGGGAATATTTTCATAGCATTTATATTTTCCTTTAATTTTTTTTCTATTTTTAATAAAAGAATGACGAGACGATAATAATCAGAGCATGAAAAGCACTGCTTTTAAAAAAATCACTACTGCAGAGGTGATTATTTGTCACAGTGATAATGACGCGAGTATGACATTTTTTTTTCTAATCATCAGTGATATACGTATATTCATATATATGTTTATAAGTATAATATAAATACATACATATTATGTGTGATGTATCATTAAGTGTGATACTTTTGTCTGGATTCAGTTGTGAAAAATCCATCCATTCATTGCAGAGAATTTTTTCTGCACGTGTTACGTCTCCTTCATTCTTATACTTTTATTTATGTATGAATATATAGTTGTATATTTGTCATTTTAATATATATAAATATCATTTCATTGAACGGAATATTTAGTAGTTTAAAATCGTCCGGTCTGTTCTACAATAAAAAAAAAAGGAAGGCTTCGGGGGATGACGAATAGTCAGTTGCTTTTACAGTCCAATAGAGTACACGGGGTGGATTGTAAAGCCGGGTACTGTGGGACGAAATACGCAAGTTTTCCTTTTGCTCTTGCTCGAGGATGTATATTTATATAGATATAAATATACAAGTATATAAGTAGAGATGAACGATTTCTGCGTCTACGACGAGCCAATCTTTTGGAAAACCACCCTCTCTACTATGATAGAACTCTAAAGGAGCGTGATATTTATAGGGCGGATTTAAGTATAAAGTCGTGGATAACATTCGCTTTTGCTACGGTTTTGTCATGGGTATACCGCAAAAATAAGTTTCCATTTAATATTTTACTGTCTTTAAATTTCGTGGATAAAATTATATTCATATTGTTCGTGAAGAATATTTTTTTCGCTGGAAGCTCTCGTTGGTTTATGACAATCACAAGTGAGAAATGACTAAGGTAAAAGCCCCTATTATTGACAGGGCCCCCACTATTGACACCCTATTTAATTTCATTATTTCATTTTTAAAATTTGTTAATAATCACAATTGTTGATATTTCATAAAAATTTTACATATTTTCAAAATTAAAAAATAGTAAAATTTAATTCCAAGGTAAAAACTATTTACCGCAAAAAAATTTCATTTTTTCAAGTAGGCCAAAACTGCTTATACGTTTGTAATTTCTTAACAATATCGTTAAGAAAGGCCTTATTTTCAAATCCAGATTTCTCAATGTTTTTTTTATGTAATTGCATTGCTTAAAGATATTTTAGATTATTTATAGTCTAAATAATCATATAATCATTTATTTATACTTTATCGAGTTAAAATTAATTTTAAAATAGCGGATGTCAATGATGGGGACACAAAAATTAACTTGCGTCAACTAACAACATAGGCCATAATGTAAGATAACCCAACCCCATCAACATACATATTAACGTATAAATGTTTACATACTGTCATGTGATTTAATAAGAATCGAAGTATTTGAGACTAGAAAAAATTGCTAAAAAAAAGCCTGGTAAAAAATATAGAAAAGCAAGGTCTTAAATGAATTTTAAAATAATAAAAATTATTGATAGTTTCGCATTAGTTAGTAAAAATGATTATTGTTAATATAAATTTAACTGTAATAAACGACCTGTCAATAATAGGGTCAACGGTATGTCAATAATCGGTTCTTTGAATTTTTTGCGCTGTCAATAATACATACATTCGACTTGTTGGTTTCAAATTGATATAATGATTATTAAATTTATTGCTATTAAATTTAATTAATTCAATTATATAAGTAAAATCAATGATTATGGTGTCCTAAAAAAAAAAAGTTGACAATATTAATTTGAAACACGATAAAAAAATTCAAATATTCATGATCACTCTTATAGCGTCAATAATGGGGGCTTTTACCTTACTCTTGATAAAATATACTTTCTAATAAACCCTGATTTATTTGAATATGGCGATATTAGGCTATTTATGAAAGTAAATTAAAAATTTACAATTCTATTAAACTTATGAGCATTATTATAATGATAATCGTGAACAATGAAAGTTTTAAAAAGTTCTACATACGTATGACATTTTTGAATGCTTACGTTTTAAGAGTATAAAAAAACTTCCGATCGCTTTAAATTGTTATACCAGAATACCTTTATAAGCAAGGGACAATTACAATCTAAATTCCGAACAACATCGCACCAAATTTCCTTTAAAACTTATTCCTTTTTCCTGACAAGATAAGTTGTTTCTTATTTTCTTTTTCTCCTAATAGAAGTAATAAAAAACTGGAAAAAAAGATTTGATAACAGCTTGAAAGAGCACACCCTCGATATTTATATCACCCAGCTAATAAATCAATTCCGCCGAAATGGTAGGGCTGATTCAATGGGTAGAGTATAGCTTGTGGTGGGTTGGGTGTTGGTTTTTAGTTGCGAGTGCATTCGATCTGAAAATAAGGATTTACATATTCATGCTCGGCTCTCGTTCGTTGGATACAGAGAGTATGGAAGCAAAGTCGAATAGCGAAGTGGTTTTGGGGGTTTTCGAGGGTATACCAAGTGTGGGAGAGCAAAACTTAGGTATGAGGCAAGTCAACGCAGTACTGTACAGAAAATAAGGGGTTGGAGGCTTGTTGGAGGGTACGGGGGCTAAGGGGGTGCAAGAGTCGGGGGTTAAGTTTTCGGTACTCGTTCAAGGGCTGACGAGCTTACGATGAGGATGAAAGAGACATCATCTATTGGCATTTTCGTTAGATACACTCACACTCACACTAATGTTCGCTAACTCACTTCCACCTCTACCTCTCTCTCTCTCTCTCTCGTCGTCGCTCGTACCAAGAGGATAGTTTGTAATGGGATTTTCAAGAAAAGCCCGTTGGGAAAAGTGTCGAGTTGTCGCTCGTGACGTATCTACTCTATACCACATACTCTAGAGTGGATTGGAAATAATATTGCATTGTACCGAACGTCTACACGTATAACATGTGAATGCTAGGGTGTATATCACTACCCTGCAAGCCCCAGCACAAAAGGAGTCATCATTAGAATTTGGAGCATGTATCGCTTATTTAAACTTTTAGTTGGCTTTTTGCAGAGTCAAGAAACTTTTCTTTAGGATAGATCTTTATTTTTCCTTGTTTGTGCTGGTGAATTTTTTTTCGATTAGGGGAAAGAGAGACGTGTTTTATGTCATTAAATTGAGGATATGTGGGAGTTTGAATTAAGAAAGAACGGGAAAAGTTAAGGGTTTCCTATCGATTGAAATTCGTTAAAACTTTTTTTTACACGCTTTTTATTAGGTTCACTTGTAAACAGAAAAAAAAGTTCACTTGAGTCAAGAAAATATTTTTCTTCCTAATTATTTTCTTAAAAAAAAAAAAAGTTTTTTTTGACACAAAAAATTTCACTTATTCCAACAAAATTAATTCTTTTGCTTTAAAAAATACGTATCTTGATCCAAGAAAATTTATTTAAGTCAAGAAAATCTTCTTGTTTTGAGAAAATTCAGCCTCTTGCTCCAAAAAATTTAGTTCTTGATAGAAGTAAATTTTCTTGTCTTGAGAAAATTTCTCTCTTGCTCCAAAAAATTAAATATAAAGATAGAAGTAAATTTTCATTAATATTTTTATTGATTAACATGTCAAATAGAAAGATCAAATTATATTTAATTATTTTTTTTCATTCAATATATATAATTGCACGCTAAAATATAAAATATGAAAATATAAAATATAAAATGGGAATCAAATATTCAAGAGAAAAATTTTCTCGAGGTGAGAATTTTCTCAGCTGAAGTAGGTGGCGCTGCTTCCCTAAACAATCTAAAAATCTTGATCAAATATAAAAATTTATTGTATCAAATATTTATGATAATTTGAATTAAAAAAAAATTACTTCCATCAAGAATAGAATTTCAAGAAAATTTTTTACTTCTTCCTTCAGGCACCCGAAAATTTTCTTGAGCCAAGAATTTTGTTCTTCAGTCGAGAAATTTTTCTTTCTGTGTACGTCATTTATCTAATCCCAAAATTTTAAAAAAATTCACCTTTTAGTTACTTAGATATCTATTTCATAAATCACATTTTTTATCTCCTTATTCACGGGCTCTTATGGCGGACAAACTATAGTCGAGACTTTAATTATTTTTTTCAATATTAACCTCCCAACTTTAAAGAATAATAAACTATACACAAAAAACTTGGATTATTGTAAAATATAAAAAAAATTTAATAATAATACATTACCGATATAATTTTTGAAATATTTAAAGTTTAATTTTATGTTTTTGACTCTATCATCAGCTATTTATTCGAATAAAGATTTAGCAACGTCGCGTCAACAGCTGAGAAAAAAGAAAAGGATAGAAATATAGTTACAGAGAGAAAAATATTTATCTCATACACTCATCCACGTCTTTGTAATAGGTATAATCAAACGCACTATTGCCAAATCTATTTATTTAATCCGGAAAGTAATAAATACGATTGTCATTTTATTACTTTATTTTATTAAATAAGTAAAAATCATCAATTATCAAATTGTTCAAATTGTTTTAAAGTAAAATAAAGAATTTTGACGAATATTGGGCTGACTTAAAGTAAAAAAAAATTTAAACATTATTTTGACTCATAAGTTACACTTGAACCTCCTTAAGCACGCCTTTTTTTTTTAATTTGATTCATTATTTTTCTCGGTTTTGAATAAGATAACATTTTAAAAATCTTAAAAACATTTTACAGATTTCACGTAGTATTAGAAAAACATTTGTCAATTTTAGCTACCGGCTAAAGTCTTATAGCAAGATTCAGCGGCAACATTTTCACCAAGTATTTTTCGGGAAAAACGTTTCAGGGGTTTCAATCATGATGAATTAAGGAAAAGAGTCCTATGACACGTAGAGTCATAACAAGATCAGACTTTAATACAATTGCCGTCGCCTGCCGTCCAACAGGTCCTTTTCGTCGGGTTATTCCACTTACCCTTAATTGATGAGCCTTTCATCGTTGTATAGCAACACAAACACTTTTCACGCCACAATACATTTTTCCGTCACTTTTTTTTTATCTTCCATACAATAATTTCTTCTCCTTGACAGTCAACAAGGCAATCTTTGATTATAATCCATATCTATAAGGGTGGCGATACTACCATTTACACATTTATACTTTTCGAAATAGCATTTTTTAAATGCTTAAGACTGAAATCCTCACGAAAAAAATTCATAAATTAGGATATAGAAAATATAGAAAAAAAATATATTCAAATAACATAAAATGGAATTTGTTAACCAAAGAATCTAAGAAAAATATCCACTGAATTTTATAATCTAATAATAATATTCTTAAGTGAATTATAGAGGTATCATGTATATATTAAAGATATCGTAAACAAATTACCTGACTCCGAGGATCTGCAAATATTTATAAGCAAAAAATTTATAAAATCCAACATAAATTTTTTATAAATTCTATTTTATATCCACGGACAAATCTAAAAGAATGTAACGTATTTATCAATTACAAATTTCTCAGATAAATAAATATTATTTTTTTTTCATGTATTTTCTGTATTACAAAATAATAAATTTTTTACCTAAAAGTAACTAAAACGTTAAAATTGTTTAAATTTATCAAACCATGAAATATCAACTCTACAAGATTTGATATTATAATTGAAAATATTTATGTTAAGATAAGATTGTCGATAGATAGACGATATCCTTATTAAGAAAAAAGAAATTGAAAACACTTTCTCAAAGCGAAATGTATATCTAAATAGTATTCAATTCAAATCCTTTTTTTCTATCTATTCAAATTGTTTTAAATTACTTTAAATTTCTTTTCTTAATCTGAGTATAGATGTGAGTAGTTGAGTATTGTAAACTATGTATAGTTTGAGGTAATACAGTCAGAGATTAGACTTCGAGAAAATTAGGAAAGAGTCGATGGGGTAGTTACATTATTTGTTCTAGAGTATTGGTAGTTGAAAGTTGTAAGCGTAACAAAATAACTTGAAGGTACAGGTATAATCAGTTGAAAACAGATGTTATGCACGTGTTAGAAAATCAAAAAAATAAACCTAAGGGTACTTAATCCCTAAATTTACAACAGTATTTTCTTATTTAGACTGAAAGGTATAGACCTAAGTGAGCTACAGCAAATTCTGAAGAGAAAACTATTTAAAACTATATTTAACTATTTAAAAGAATATTTGATAAAAAAAAAGAAAGAAAAAAGGCTTATGACCATAAACAGTCTAAAATAATTTTTTAATGGTAAAGTTTCTCTTATAATAAGAATTTTAGCTTACAAATATATATCAAATTAATATGTTTAAAGATTGTTATTACTATATCTTCATAAAATTAAGTAGAAAATAATTACAAATTTTTCTAATTTCTTTTTTTTATGTTTTCTATTATTTTTATTTTTATAATTTATAAACTTCGCGTCCTAGTAAGTGCTGCGCCCTCGTGAAAAACTCCTGAACTATAATAAATTCATACGTGTTTAGATATATGCATATCTATATAAGAATAAATATCAATATACAACACATACATAATATACATATATGCACATATTTATATTGACATTTATAAATACATATATTTTAGCATGTACTTAAAAACACATGCTGACATATTTTTTTTGTGTAAACATATGGAGCATATATATTTGTATTTGCGGTCACTTTAAAACTTACGCATTTGAACATTCGGTTTTAACTAAAGAGTAGTGAAGTGGGCGTTTAAAAATTAGTGATTATATAATTGAAGTTGATCTGATTAGAACTACATTTTTTTATACGGAAAAAAAATTAAATAAAGTAAATAACTTAGAAAATTTTCATTTTCTTGATTTGAGTAGAAAAATTCTTAAACTAAGAAATTTTTCTTGGTTTAAGTAAATTTTACTTAATTCAATAATTTTTCGTCTTGAATCAAGACAATTAAACTCTTGGAAATTATTTTCTAAGTTCGAGAATTTTTTTCTTGATACGAGTTAATTTTTTTTTTCAATGTAGATATAGAGCAAGTTAGTCCGTATGACTGACTATTTGTTTACTGCTCTATTTATTCCGTGCTCGGAATTACTGTTTACTGTCGCTAAAAGGTTTCATTATTGATGATGTAAATTAATAAAAATAATTTTAAAAACTTTTCAAGCTAAGTTTCTTTATTTGTAAGACTAGTCTCAAGAAATTAATATTGATATTGTTGATTTTCAAGCCTAGATTTTTAGCTTACGTTGACAGTGACCACTAATCTATCGGTCGATTTATAATTGATAAGAAATTTACTTTAGGACATTTTTGAGAATCAGTAACATAATACGCGAATTAGAAGAAACGCTGTTCGAATTCTCTTAGCAAAAATACAAATTCAGACTAAGAATATGAAAAAAGTCGAAACGGGCCGTAAAATTTGTCTCAGAATTAAAAAATTGAATAAAACAGAAGATTCAAGAGTACAAAATTTCAGACTTTGCTCGTAATTTTAATATTTCACCCTTTCTAAATCCTGATTTGAAATTCTATCTCTATTAAAATATAGCAAGTGACCATTATTTATAAATTGCGATAATAATTTATGAAAAAAACAATTTTTTTCTTATCACTGCATTTAAAAAAGTGCAACTAATCACGAAAAAATTGGCGTAAAAAAAAATGTGTATTTATGATTTGATAGAAGTCCAAAATTTATGCGTATATTTGAACCAAAAAAAAAAAACATGTTCTTTAATCTATTGTTTATATTTCTTGTAAAAAATTTTTTATAAATTTGAAATTTTAGATTAAGCTAAAAAAAACTTTGACTCATCGATAAATGGTATTTTTTTTTAATATAAGTTATTCACGTTTTAAAACAATAGTCTACATTTTTTTTCTATCCGATAGCAAAAATAAGTTGCATTACACTATTAAAAAAAAAAAAAAGCGAAATGAAAAAGGGTTGTAAACAAAATTTTGTAATTTGGCATGAAATGCCCCATTTACATTCGATGTTACCGAACTACATATTAGCATTGTATTGCATCCTTACTTACGATATTAAATATTGAGGATAAGCAACGAACTTTATTCGCGTAGCCTTAAAAAAAAAAAAAAATACGACTTTTATGATTAAGAACAAAATATTTGAAAAAATTTGTTCTCATTCCAAATTTAGTTATCGTAGAGTGAATTTTGAACTCTTAAAAAAGAGCAACATAAGTACATTGATTTCTTTCTTAAATTCGGTATATAAAAGCATGTGGCAATGGCATTGCAGACGCGCCAGTGTTTCAGAGATCAATAATTTATGTAAATGTGTACGCGGTGAGGGTGCTACGTGTGGCGGTGAGTTACAGCCTGTGGCACCGAAGCGGCTATAACTCCGGGGGTGGTTTTCTAGGCTGAGGGGTTCCGACCAAATATACACATACATTTTTGAATTAAGGTTAAGCGAAATAAGACAATAACTTGGCAATATACAACTAATTGTTTTAGTTTCCAACGAAAAATTTAGTAGGGAAATAAATTCCGCCGATAATATGCACTATGATAAAAAATGATTTGCATGTAATGTAAAAATTAATAGAAAATTTTACAATAGAGATTTTTCCGATCTCTATCCAGGAATTATAATTTATTCATTCAAGTGTATCGCTTTTTTAAATGAAGAGAAACAATTCCTAAATTTATAGAAAAATCTTTAATAAAAAAACTTGAACCAAGTTATTTTTATTTTCTATGTGTTCTATCGTTTATCTGAATTACGAATCATGTTCAAGATATCAATTAAATATTTCACTTTAAAAAACTGCGTAGAATGCCGCCAACCGCGTAAAAATCGGTTCATTCATTCAAAAGTTATTGCGGTTTGATAATTCAAAAAATAGTGTTCTATGAAACTTTTATCAGACTTATGAGTTCAAAGAGCTCAAAAGCATAGAAAAGGTATCTTTTTGAGCTTGGAGAGCTCAAAACCACACATAGATTATATTTTTGAGCTCTTAGAGCTCAAAAACTTCGTAGGTGCAATTTTAAGCGCCCAGGTATTAACGGAATTAGCGGGAAGTTGCAAGGATGGCCTTTAGGGTCAACTGTTTCCCTAATTTTTTTCTGAAATATCGCATAAAAATAATTTTTGATTACTTTCCTGCTTTTCTAGCTTTAGGTTTAAATACAATTGGGTCTAAGGAAACTGGACGGCTAAAAATATTTTTTTTTGTTAATTACACTTGTAAAATTTAGGCTTTATAGTAGTACTTATAATCTATATCGGCGTATTCTGGTCTGCAATGAAAATAAATATAAATTAAAAATTAGAAAACTAATAACTTAAAAACAAAAAAAAAATAGTTACTCAGGCGGAGCGTAAAGTTCCCAGTTTTGGTTAGTATCTTCATAGATTGAAAAGCTATCTACCATACTGACAATGCACAGGAGAATAATTAACTTCATTGTTACTGTTTGACTGTCAACTCACGAAAAGATTTTGAAAATAAGGCAATGATTGAAAGTCGTCCTATTTATATAGCATTAACTACACTAATTTGGACAATGAGTTGTAAAAATTGACGTTAATAGTTAAGAAGAAAAACTAATATGCTTCAGATCTACTTTCACTTTTAGGTCATTATCATTTTTCTAGCTAAGCTCTGTTAATTACTTAACTTAATGTCGATAATGTTTGAAGACATTAACATAATTTAGATTTCATTGTAGATGATTCGTTGAACTTCATGAAAATTAGTCACAGAAAATTTGAATTTTGGAATAACAAGTTTGAAAATTTGACAAATTACTACAAAATTTTTTAGAAAATAAGTAAAAAAATGAATTTATTATTTATTAATTAAAAGAAAAATATAAAGAAGCTATTTTATCTTCCATTAAGGTAATTTTTTTACATACGTAAAAACTACAATTTACTTTATTTAAGTTTTCTATAAAAATATTATAGTAGATTGAACCAAAATTTAATTTTAAGTCCTTCAATCCTTTTTTACAGGATGAAAAATAAATTGTTGTGAATTAAAATAGAATTATAATAATTGTCTGTTCTAAATATTATTTAATTCGCAAACTTAATTTCTATTTCTAAGCTGCTACTAATAAAAGATAACATTTATTCGATTAAAATAAGAAAATTATAAACGAGCCAGTTTTTTCACTAACATTTTATGTAAAGAGTAGTAATATATTTTTCCCAATGAAAATCTTCGTTCAAGATTTCTAGTCTTAAATAAATTTTATCTATCATCGTAATAAATATTATTGATAATTTTATTTATTTGAAAAAAATTAATAAATCTCTCTTACATAGGGTGTGGCAAAATAATGTCTTTCTCTAAAAATTAATTACTAATGCCCAAGATATTTAAAGCCGGGGTAGAAATATGAGTGAATAAATTATAGAACAAAAAGTATTATTATATTTTCATATCAATGATTTTATGACGACGTTTTTCCATCGGTTGGGTACATTAGATCTTTGCAGCCCCGAATCTCAAAAACAAAAAAAAAAAAAAAACAACCCACGGAAATCTATACTTTATTGCGCGTAAAATTTTAGCCATTTATCCGCGAATAAGAATTTAAATGTCCCTCAAAATACGGTAGAGAAAGCTTCGCCATAATCCCGTACATGATTTAGAATCAAGGGGTAGTTTTTAGTCGCATGGAGCATGGAGCGCTTCGGGGTTTGAGGTAACCGAGGTAAAGAGAAAACAAAAAAATAAGAGGGTAACTTCGGTAGGACAAAGCACGGCTTAGATTAAGTTCGATTCGCTCGCCATATTCTTACACCCGTCTCCCCGGTGCTCATTCCGCCCAACCCAAACCCATACCCAACTTGGTTCTAACCAAGCCCGCGGAAAAATATGAACGCGGTATTTTAAAATAACGACGCCATTAGTGAAACTCGTACAAGATGAACGAAGTAATGTCTCATTTTTTTTGCTTACCCCCTACTGTCTTCTCCACCTAACCTCCGACTGTGTTTATAATAAAAAATTAAATCTTTAATAAAATCGTATTGTGATAAAGAACATGTAGTACATTCTGGTGTCGGTAATTCAGTCTGGACCAGTAACAACAAATGTCAATTTAATATATAAGTTTGTTTATTTGAAACACATGTAAAATGCACTGAAGAAGGTTATCAGACTGACTGTAAATTCTCTAAACACTGCTTAAAAAAATTAAACTAGATAATTTACTTTTGGCACTCTCTTGCGGCCTATATCAAAGTATAATAAATGAAATTTTTCGTTGATAATTAGTTTTTTAGCCTAACCTAGCTGCATTTTAATAATTCTGGCTTATAAGTTATCTGAACTAAAATAAAGAGTAACCAGAAAATTAAATCAATCTCAAAGATTATATTGGTTGTACGGTTATTAGTAATTTCTTCAAAGTAAAGTTTATTTACTTGACTATATGATGGATCCTGAGATAAGGCACTTTTACGCTTGAACACTACCTATTTATTTATCATTTTGTTATTTTTTTTCAATGATTAAATTTAAAAATAAAAAAATCAATTTACGGAGGACTATTATTTACATACTCCTGCCAAGTTTGATGATTTTTTATTCAATAACTAGCTGACCCGGTGAACTTCGTATCACCTACAATATATTTTGTTACACCTTTCGATCAGCGATTATCAATCTTTAAACTCTAATCTACTCCGATAAAAAATAAATACTGGCTGTATGTACAGTTATAATTTTGTCAAGTTATTAAATAAAACTCGCTTCTAATTATTGCCTGAAAATCAAGATCCCAAAAAATCAACACTGAATTAATGAAATTTTTTTTGTGCATATATCCAGAAGATAGATTAACAATTTTAGATCTGTTGATTTCTTTTACTGAACTTACGGGTTTTCCTAAAATTTTATTCTTTTGAAAACATCCCTGAACTATAGCGAACATAACAAAAAGAAAATTTTTGAAATCGGTACAGTCGTTTTTGAGTTTTAGCGAGGCTAACGCACAGCTATTCATTTATATATATATATATATATATATATATATATATATATATATAATATATATATATATATATATATATATATATATATAGATAGATAGATAGATAGATAGATAGATAGATAGATAAATATGAACAATATGAAAATAAACACGAACAAAACAAAAGTAATGACAAACATTCTTCTTGAGTTTCTTCTTGAGATTTGTGGTTATGTCCTACAAACTGAATATAGGTAAGTAGTATAACTCTGCAGTATACTTGTACGTATTTTCCTACATATTGAACAATTTTGGTACACTCTTGCAACCTTATGGTTGAGGCTCAAGCGTAACAATAGCGATTCCGATACAAAACTGTAGCGAACAAAACAAAAAAAAAATTTTGAAAATCGGTCTAGCCGTTTTTGAGTTTTAGCGAGACTAACGCACAGCAATTTATTTTTATATATATAGATTACTTGGTCAAAAAGCGTCCTAATATCTTGTTCAAAATTTAAATTCACCTGTCCTTACTGTTCTTAAAAATGTTTTATTTACTCGGAAATAAAAAAAAATTGCAAAATTATTTAATCACGATATTGCTTACATCTACGTGACAATCTGACCTGAAAATTTTAAGTTAAAATATTTTAAAATAAGAATCTTTACGATTTACAATATTTTTTTTTTCAGATTTCTGCTCTAATTACTTTTGACATAAATAAAATCTGACAAAAATCACCGAAAAGTTCAGAAAATATTTTTAATCCTTAACAAATTACTACTCTTTAGTATTGACCATTTTTAGGGTACGCTCGAAACTTAAGCGTAAAGCTAAATAAAATGCAAGGGCAAACGAAGGTAATAGAAAGATCGTTATCTTTTTTTTTAACTAGAGAAAATCTAACGGACACTCAAAGGTATAAGTATGAAGTTAAATAAAGATATTTGGTAAATATTGAAGGAGTAATGAGTTCGAAATTACTATCGATTTTGGATAATAGAATAGAAAGTGAAAAATCTTTTAAATTTTTCGTTGAATAAGATGAAAAAATAACATAAAATTTTTTTTTTAACACAAGACGCGAAACTTTTAATTTTTTTGAATTTTTTTTGGTTGCACTTAGGATTGCATGAATATTTTTTGCGAAACAGTTAAAACTTTTCCGAACCATCAGAAATAATCTTTTTTTCATCAAAATTAAATCCATAAAAAAATTTTTTTCTCTGGATTACTGAAAGATTTCGTAGACAGATAATTATTGCTCAAGATGTCATTCGTCGACCTCACAATCATAAGTTCAAAAAATATCAATAATAATAAAAAAGAATTCTTTAAACATAGCCGCTATCTCGGCACCAATCGATTGCAGCTTACAAAAAAATTAGGAAAACGGTTGACCCTAAAGGCCATCCCTGCAACTTCCCGCTACCTCCATACCTAAGTGCTCAACAATTCACTTATTTGTTAAGCTCTTCGAGCTCAAAAATATAATTTTTGTGTAATTTTGAGCTCTCCGAGCTCAAATAAATCGCTGTTCTGTGATTTTGAACTCTTCGAGCTCAAAAGGCTAATGGAAGTTTTATAAAACACTATTTTTTGAATTTTCAAACCGCAATAACTTTTGAATGAATAAATCGATTTTCTCGCGGTTTATGGCATTCAACGTAGTTTTTTGAGTTCTTTGAAAAATTTTTAAGCGTAAACTGGTTAGACTAAAAATTTCATAGAAATTCTGAAAAAAACATTTTTTTCAATTTTTTTCGACAACGATATCTCACGAACAAATCAACCGATTTTGATCAAGCTGGTGGCAATCGACGTGGTTTTTTGAGGTTAAGAGCTGATTAGTTTTTGAAATTGATCGGTTCAGCCGTTTAAAAGATATTTCAAAAAAACGAATTTTTGGAAATTTTATTTTTGAGATTTCTCAAAATTGATCGACTAAAATTTTGTAAATTAGTATCAGAATTCTAGGGACAAAGGAACTCTTCAGAACGCCGCTTATTTTGAGAAGTTATGAGAGATTTACACACACACACACACACACACACACACACACACACACACACACACACACATACATACATACATACATACAGACGAGGTGATATCACCGCGGAAATAGTCAGGAAAGCTTCTTAGGATCTCAAAACGTCGAGATCTGATGAAAACTCGATTTTTGAAAAACGGGGTGAAAACAATAACTTCCCGACTTTTGAAAATTTTCAATTTTCTTAGCGGGAAGTTAAAAAATGTTAAATTTCATCAAAGGACCCGGACTTAGGATTGCAAGAATATTTTTTGCGAAACAGTTACAACTTTTTCAAACCACCAAAAATAATCTTTTTTACATCAAAATTAAACTCATAAAAAAAATTTTAGTTTAATGATTCTTTATTAAATAATTACTTGGTCAAAAAGCGTCCCCTTATCTTGTTCAAAATTAAAATATTCACCTTTAAATAGTCTTATATGTTCTTAATGAAAAATTATAATCCATGACAGTGATCGGTGGATTCTGTGTAAGGTGAGAGCTGCCGAGAGTAGAGAAGGGGTTGATGGAACCAGGAGGTTGCTTGTCGGAAATCGAAGATGGAATGCTAAATAGCCGAAAGGGTTGAATACCATCTTACTCGGTTCGCCGATCGAACCAAACTCCGTGTACAAGTTACACCCGAAACACCCTTACACCCTGCACCCTTCCTCCTTCTGCCACCCTTACTCCTACTACTGCTACTGCACTGGCTTAAACCAGTCTTCATTTTAACCCCTTTATCCATCCCCTTCCTATTTGCAACCCCTTTACCCATCAAGCCTTACCGCGAGCGCTGTTCGCATTTAGATAAGTTAAACTATAAATTAGACGGATCACTGGTACTGCTACGAGTAGAAATGTTGTCGACTGAATATGCATGATTAATACTACGACAGAAACTTTACATTACTGTTTCGGAATTATTTGATTGATTTTTAGTAAGGTTATTTATTGGTGTATGTGTTAAAAAATAATAATTCATTTTTAGTTCGATTTGAAAGTGAATTAGTTTATAACTAACCATTTTTATTTTATTTTATTTTATTTTATTTATTTTATTTAAATAAACAAACCCAACAGCCAAGGGGCCATTAACAGGGTTAATAATACAACAGTTAGTATATAAAAAAACAATTTTTGATTTGTAACAAGATGACTTACAGGTAGCATAGTGATTTCATATTTAATAGAATATTAATATTAATATTAATTATAAATTTAATAGATAGATTGCTAAATGAGTAGACCATTGATGTGTTAGCAATTGCAAACAAAAACAAAAAATAATAGTAATTGATAAAATAAAAAGAAAAAATAATAATATTAATAATAAGAATAATAATAATAATAATAATAATTATTATAAAAGTTGTAGCAATTGCACATAATTAACACCATTAAGTTGATAATTTGCCGTGATGCTGTTATACAGCCACTAAGTTAGTTTGACAGCACCAGGTCTAAATAATTATTTGATAGTTAGTAACAAGATTGTTTTGTTCAAATTAAAGCAAAATAAAATTATAAAAGTCATTTAAGAGCGCAAATCTTGCATCATGTAATATACGAGCCTGGTGCCTGATGAACATACATATAAGTATTGAAATCACCAGTTTTAACGATCTTACAGCTAATATTACTCAAACTCTCAGATAACAGATCCAAAAAATTACTAAAAAAAATACAAAAAAAAAAATAATAATTCTAATAATACACTGAATAGATCACTAGTAGAGAATACTCTCAAGGATAGTTATATACTCTCAATGATTTTTGTTCAGGCCCAGAACCGAAGTTCGGGCATGCTGAACAATAATCTGTCAAGTCCCTCTGGTCGCTATCCGCAAATTCTTCTCTCCCGATGTGACTGCTGAGATTTACGAATTATTAATTAAGAAAACTTTGGCTTAATTATTTTTTGATATTTATGACACTATATGTAGTTTGGGTACTTTTTAAATAAATTTTGAAAATGATAGTGCTATCACAGGATCAATTACTAATAATTTAATGGACAAATGTGACGGAACAAATTTATAGAACCGATGAACTATTAAAAACTCCTCCAAAAACTTTACATAAAAAATTAATTACTAAAAAATATATATTTTTCTGATGTTACAATACAATGTTACCAAAAAATATAGATTTTTCTGATGTTATCAAATTTAACTATAAAACTTCCTATAAAAATAATAATAAGGTAAAAGCACCTATTATTGACAGGGCCCTCACTTTTAACACCCTATTTAATTTTATAATTAAAATCTGTTAATAATCACAATTTTTTATATTTCATGACAATTTTCAAAATTAAAAAATAGTAAAATTTAATTCCAAGGTAAAAACTATTTACCGCAAAAAAATTTCATTTTTTCAAATAGGCCGAAACTGCTTATACGTTTGTAATTTCTTAACAATATCGTTAAGAAAGACCTTATTTTCAAATCCAGATTTCTCAATGTCTTTTTTTATGTAATTGCATTGCTTAAAGATATTTTAGATTATTTATAGTCTAAATAACCATATAATCATTTATTTATACTTTATCAAGTTAAAATTAATTTTAAAATAGCCGATGTCAATGATGGGGACACAAAAATTAACTTGCGTCAACTAACAACATAGGCCATAATGTAAGATAACCCAACCCCATCAACATACATATTAACGTATTAATGTTCACATACTGTCATGTGATTTAATAAGAATCGAAGTATTTGAGACTAGAAAAAATTGCTAAAAAAAGCCTGGTAAAAAATATAGAAAAGCAAGGTCTTAAATGAATTTTAAAATAACAAAAATTATTAATAGTTTTGCATTAGTTAGTAAAAATGATTATTGTTAATATAAATTTAACTGTAATAAAAGACCTGTCAATAATAGGGTCAATGGTATGTCAATAATCGGCTCTTTGAATTTTTTGCGCTGTCAATAATACATACATTCGACCTGTTGGTTTTAAGTTAATATAATAATTATTAAATTTATTGCTATTAAAGTTAATTAATTAAATTATTTAAGTAAAAACAATGATTAAGATGTCATATAAAAAAAAATTGACAATATTGATTTGAAACACGATAAAAAATTCAAATATTCATCATCATTATTATGGTGTCAATAATGGGGGCTTTAATCTTAACGAGATTAATTTTCGAGCTCTTCGAAGACAATTCAGGACAAATAAAAACTACATTACCGGTCGAAGCAAGTAAATTTATGGGAAGTGACCCGATAATTAATCATTTTTTTCTTTAATTTCTCAGACGATTATGTAATATAGAATATAAATTTCATACTTGTCTGAAAAATCATTCTTCTACATCTGGGTCATAAAAAGTTAGCTTGATTATGAAAAACCCGTTTAAATAATTTATCGTTTCAGTATCAGATAAAATATATTACGAAAAATGAGTGCAATAAGAATTTAGACAAGGTTGAAATTGAATTGGTAGCATAAGGCGTAAAGGAGCAGCTCGACATATCCAGTTCTCGACTTCTTTTACCACCATTTGAACCGCTTCATTCCCTTTAGAATGCCCATGGTCTCAAGCGATGGTGCAGGTACAAAGGCGATATGTTCTCGAAGATTGTTTTCTCTCGTCAGGTAGCCACATACGTCACGTTAAATCCCCAAGGACTTCAACTGGAGGTGGGTTGGTATGGAGCTATCACTGAAGAGAGGAGGGTGAGGCAAGAGAGAAGGGGAATTGAGAGTATTGTACGTCACGCATATATACACTTGGCTAAAATGTGTACACATGGTCCAGAAGAAATATTTGCTCTATACCACCAGGGTATTCTGGCAAATCAACTTTCGTCATTGCACGCTATCTTCACGTTAATGTGAGACATTTATTACAGAGTTGATCGATGGTAGGGATAGGATAGATAAATTGGTTTCGTAGATTTTTGATGATCCTAATCAAATTATTGATGATGGATCGATGGACGAGACAAGGAAAGGAAAATTCGCTCATTGCTACCTGGATGATTTAAAGGCTTGAATTGTTGCGGGGATATAAGTTACGTGATGATTTATCAAGGGTTATTAGAGCTTTTTTAGCTTTGTGCGTGACTTATTTTATTGATCAATTTTTATTTTTTGAGGGAATGACAAATATAGTGAGAAATATCAGACTATCTAGGAAAAACTTTTTCATGAAAATTTATAGAATTTTATTGAACTCTATGAAAATATAGAGTCATGTAACTGACCATTAAGTTTATTATTATCAATGATACTAAAACTAACTTGAAAAAATATATTTGATCGCATAAATACGCTGAAGACCAAATTTTTCTTATTCTCTTAAGATAAGCGTCTAGTCTAGAATTTTTGGAAAATCAAAAATGTTTTTCTTCCATAATCCAAAAGTGTCGAAAATCACCTCTTAAAATTTAGTGACAAAATTCGCAATAGAAGAAAAATTATAGCATTGTGTGGAGGGAAAGTTATCACATGCAGAGCGGAAAAAAAAACTTTAAGCGCATTTTTCAACTGATGGACAAACAATCTCCACAACCACTCGATAGATTTTTATAAAATTTTTCACGATTCTTTAATAAGGAGTTTTGGTCGGTAATCTATTATATTCAAAAATAAAAAATTTATAATGCAAAAATTTACAGGATCGATTTTTGGCAAGAAATGATAAATTATCACGTGACAAACCTCCCTTTTTAAATGGTAATTATGTAAAACCCATTACCGGTCCAGACATAAAAGTTGAAAGATGGATAGAAACTCAAAATAGCAAATTTTCAAAAAAATTGAAGGATACACACAATTTTAAGAACACGATTAAAAACTTAAAACTCGAAAATCTCGATTAAAAATACTTTGATTTGGCGTGGAATGCCCTATATAATAAAGTGGGTGAAAAAATTTTTTTTAAGAATAAGCTTGTTTTTCATTTTCTAGAGTATAATAATAATAATAATAATAATAATAATAATAATAATAATAATAATAATAATAATAATATAGCAATAATATAAATTGTAATATAATTTTTCCATATTATGACATGAGATCTGCATTAGGCCGTTTTTCCAAAAATATTAATCAAGTACACTTGAACTAGGAAAAAGTGATAATGCTTATTGCCAAACACGATACAAAGTTAATCCATAGAATCGCTAGAAAATAGTTAGCTGATAACTCGGATTAATTTCGCGCGATTTAATAACAGAGTATCTCGAGAGGAGAATCGCAGTAGTATCTCGAGGGCTCTGGGTCTTAAGATCACAAAGTGCTCGATTTTGGTCATGAGTATAGATAGCTTTTGCCAAGTAACCGAAGTTTAAATTGAATTGGTAATGTTCTAGGATTCAGAATCTCGAATCTATAATCTCTAAACACTAGCTGCACAAGTAGTTAATAGTATATGCTGAAATAGAAACTATCCAACAGGAGATACAATATCGAGTTATTTAGCAAATACGGATGTTTATGAAACAAGTAATGCAATAGAGGCACGGTTGAATGAGCGTGCTTTCGATCCACCTAGGGAAAGTGAACATTGTTGCAGATGAGGAAAACAAAGAAACGTGGGTCGTAGAGGTTCTGATACTCTGGAGAAAGTTGAAAGGGAAGATACGCAAATAGAATTGGGAGGATGAGCATAAGGGAATTGATGAGTAAGGGGACGGGAGTGGACAAATTGGTAAAAAAAGAGTAGTCGAGTTTAGATGCTTCTTGTCGCTTATCGAGCAAATGTTTGGTCAGGTTGTTAACGAGTTGTCTAGATTGTCCGGGAACAAATTAGAAGGCGCTCTTGTGATTAGGGCGACAACTTCACGACAGAATTCAGGAATATTGATCAGATGCCTTGCTTGGAAAATTGGATAGAGCAGATTGAAAAAAAAATTTAGTGATAAGTTTTGATCAAACAGTGAGTAAGATGATTTACGGAATTCTCTTTTAGGGTAAATTTTTTTTTAAACTGGAAAAAATTTTTGGTTCAATTCAAATTTTGCAATTGACATTTTTGATTTGAATTTTTTGTCGACAAGAAAAATTTTTTTTAATACAAAATATCATTTTTTTACAGCCTAGGCCGTGAAGTTTACCTCCCCCCTTTTTTGACGGACTTTTCGTGTACACCCAGGCGGAATTGAGAGAGGTAAAAAAAGTCACATTCTAGTATACTGACCAATGATTTTAAGTAAATTTTAAACTTAGTTACTATTGAGTGGCGCTAATTATTTTTCTGCTGACAGTTTATTACGAATCGGACCTAATGTTAATAAAATAGCAATCTGGCCATAAATAAATATTAATAATAAGATAATTAATATAAAATTAAGTTTTTCTGCCCTCGTGAAACTTCATAACATTTAAGTATGTCATTATTTGCCTTCTATCCCTCAAAAGTTAAACTTATGGGGCGATAATAACAAAAAATATTATATGTCATCTGGCCGTTTAGTGGCGATTTTGACAATGACTTTTTTTCGATATTCGCTTCAATACTTGTGACGCAAATGTTAAAAAACGAGCGTAAATTTCCGGCCTAGGCTTCACCTCGGACGTTAAAATTACGCCCGTTTCGAACCTTCCGGCCACAACTTTACTTTACTTTCGAACTTTACGGCCTTATGACATAAATATATATTTAAGTCATAAAAGAAAATATTTACATAATATAAATTAAAAATTTTTTATTGAACATGTGCCTGAAATGTACGTGCAAAAATTTTAACTATTAGTTCATCCGATCAATTCAAAAAACAAACTATCCCTAGAAATAAAATCCTCTTAGGACACTAAAAAAATTTTCTGTTTAGAAGTACTGCTGATTTATCAAACTTATTGAGAGAATTCGTTATATTAGAAGCATTTCCATTCTCCGTAGATAAAGGAGTGACAATAAGAGAAGATTGAATACATTTACACAGATATCTAAGAGTTTAAATTTCATTTTCACCAGCTGACTGGGGAGAAAAAACTTAGCAAAATACAAAACAAAAAAAATAGCGGCACGCAAACGATCTAACCAATCTCTTTTTCTCTACATCTAATATTGAGATTGCTGTTGCTCTTCTTGAATATGCTAATATTATATAATACATACGAATGTCCCCATAAACTATAGAATTTTCATAAAAAACATGCAAATATCGTGATATCGAGTTGCTTTATTCTTTAGGGTTACTAAAACACGAGGATTGATACCCGTGAAAAATCCATAAAAAAAACCGCGTTACCAAAGTGGATTCACCAATATTAACGTCAACCAGCGATTGAATTTATGATTTATTACTTGTTTTAATAAATTATTTTGATAAATAAATGTGTGTTGTTTGTGTTGTATTGGGTGTTCTTTTTATCATAAATCGAAGGACTCACTTTTCACTTTCTTGTGTATGATAGTGCTGGCGACTGGGGAGCTGGGCTTTCATAAAGAAGTGGGGTGAACCTGACCGATTTAGGATACGAAAAAATATCCACTGGGGGTTATGGAAAGGGAGAAACAGGGAAGATTCCTTGAGTAATAGAATAACCGGCTCGGAACGCTCGTAAACTTAGTCCCTAGGTCGATAGGCTATTTTTCACGGGCAATGGCTCAATTCAACTGAACCACACAAGAATTTTACCTTCTTGGTGATTGATAACGCCAGTTTAACTTCAGCAAATTTCAGTAGACTATTTTATTACAATTTCTAGGTTAATTTTTTTACGAATAAGCATATTCGAGATTTCAGACAGCGGTTTAAAAAAAAAATTTGTATGTGCACTGATAGAAGGATTTCTTAGTATTTAAAAAGATTTCTTTGTATTTAATAAATCATTTCTTAAACATCATTTCTTTGACAAACATCATTGATTTGACAACATCGCGTCAACAGCTAAGAAAAAAGAAAATGATAGAAATATAGTTACAGGGAGAGAAATGTTTAACCCACACGCTCATGCACGTCTCTATAATGGGTATAATCAAACGCGCTATTGCCAAATCTGTTTATTTAAACTGGCAAGTAATAAATACAAAAGCCATTTTATTACTTTACTTTATTAAATAAGTAAAAATCATCAATTATTAAATTGTTTAAATTATTTTAAATTAAAATAAAGAATTTTGACGAATATTGGGAAGAATGAAAGTACACAGTAAAAAAATTTTCGTAAAATTTAACATAAAATTTTGTGTAGATGATTTTTTTACACAAAATTTATGTTAATTCTACACATACTGTTTGTATTGATGAAATCAACATAATTCTGTGTTAAAAGTAACACAAAAATATGTTAAAACTTTCATTGGCTGATTCTCGGATTTCTACACACTTAAATGTTATCCATAACACAAATAAAGTGTTGATTGTAACTTTTTCTTTGTGTTACTCAGATCAGCTGTCAAATATGTGAGTTTTACTAATAATTTAAATATATATATATTTTGTGATTAAAAAATACATGAGCAATTGAAAATAATAAATTAAAGGAAAAATGCACATGTAGAAAATTAAAAAAAACTGTAAGTTTATTTTCTAATAATTTATTAATTTCAATTATTTATTTTTTGTCTAATTCAAAAAAATAAATTAAAATTAAGTTAGCCGACATCTGAAAATTTTTACAATTTTTTTTAATGAAAAATTATTACAAAAATTAAAAAAAAAAATTTCACTTGTAGAAAATTTGAAGAATTATTCGTGTAATTTTTTTTAAGTATTTTTTAACTTGTAAATAATTTGTCAAAAAAATCAACATGTCCGCTAGATTCATAATCATAAAATTTATAATTTTTCTTATTTTATTTATTTCCTCATAATTTAAAATTTATTCTGTCTTCTAGATTCACACTAGAAAGGAAATTAACCTTGTAATGAATTTTAAGGTTACAATTCTGTTATCGGATGTTTTAATATAAATTACCCTTTATTTACTTAGTTTTTAATTGCTATACACTACAATTGTATATTTATTAGCTGCATTTGAGTATTTTACGTAATGACACAAATCAAAATCCACCAAATTAAAATGACGTTGAGGCTATCACATTTACATGTCTATCTTGTGTGGCATACGTGACTATATATGAAGAATTCTTTAACATAAATTTTGTGTTGGTTGGCCAGTAACATTAAAAAAGTGTAGTTTTACTTTGAATTAACACTTGAGTGTGTTAAAAAATGGATGGATTGATCAATACAAACCGTTTGTGTAGAATTAACATAAATTTTATGTAAAAAAAACATCTACACAAAATTTTATGTTAAATTTTACGAAAATTTTTTTACTGTGTAAAAAACAATTTTAATATTATTTTGACTCATTAGTTACGCTCGAATTTCCTCGAAAAAATAAATTTTTTTTTATGATAAATATTTTATACCTTGGAATTAAATTTTTTTATTTTTTCATTTGTATTATTTCATATAAAATAAAATTAAATAGGATGTCAATAGTGGGAACTTCTATCTTAATTTTGGAATAAATATTGAAATTATTCTTTAAATATCCTGTAATAATTTTTTTTAACTCAATAAAATCTTATTTGAAATTGAACTACTACATAGATTCGGAAGTACCATAAATAATAATACTAAACTTGAATAGGGGAAGCGCAGAGTGCTTCGAAGGGAATAGTTGAGAAAAACAAGAACGTAAACATAATATGAGAGTTAAAGTCAGTATAGTGTCACAATTTGCGCGACAATGAAAATGCACGGGTGCAATATTTTAATTCGTTAGACAACCTCGGCATTATCTTTCTCTATTTAATTATGATCGTTATTGTTATCATCGTAACCCTTTAGCGCGACTTTTCATACAAAATAAACTCTTCTTCATAGCTCATGATTCTAGTTTAGAATCTTTCTGACATAATTATATATCTATATACATACTACCGAATAATATTTAATAATTATTATCATTAAAGTTGTAATAAAGTTTTCTGGGATACCTTATTAATTTATAGGCCGCGAAATGCGCTGTGATAATAAATATAAGGGTGACTTTCATTCTGGTAATTGTACATGAGAATGATCTATAACCGTGAGACTAATTTTGTGCAAAGTCCAAAAGCTGCAAGATTTTTTTATTTCATCAACATTCATTTCAATTAGTGTGCTAGTATCAATGCGCCTGCAAAAAAACTTTATAATTAGCGGACTTTTCTTTTTTACTACGATGTTAAACTCTTGAAGATATCAATGGTAATTAAAGAGTAATGCACTAAAAAAATAACAGTTAAATAATTGAATTATAAGGTCAAAGGAATTATTGACAGGGTCCCAATTTTATTATTTCATTATTAAAATCTGTTAATAATCACAATTTTTAATATTTCATGACAATTTTACATATTTTTAAATTTAAAAAATAGTAAAATTTAATTCAAAGGTATAAACTATTTATCGCAAGAAAATTTTAATTTTTCAAGTAGGACAGAACTACTTATACGTTTGTAATTTCTAAACAATCTCGTTGAGAAAGACCTTATTTTCAAATCCAGATTTCTCAATGTTTTTTTCATGTAATTGCATTGCTTAAAATTATTTTAGATTATTTATAGCCTAAATAACTATATAATAATTTATTCATACTTTATCGAGTCAAAATTAATTTTAAAATAGCGGATGTCAATGATGGGGACACAAAAATTAACTTGCGTTAACTAACGACATAGGCCATAAAGTAAGGTAGCCTAACTCCCTCAACATACATATCAATGTATTAATGTTTACATACTGTCATGTGATTTTATAAGAATCAAAGTATTTGAGACTAGAAAAAATTGCTAAAAAAAATCTGGTAAAAAATATAGAAAAGCTAGGTCTTCAATGAATTTTATAATAATAAAAATTATTGATAGTTTTGCATTAGTAAAAATGATAATTGTTGATATAAATTTAACTGTATTAAAAGGCCTGTCAATAATGTGGTCAATGGTATGTCAATAATCGGGTCTTTGAATTTTTCGCGCTGTCAATAATACATTCGTTCGACCTCTTGGTTTTAAGTTGATATAATAATTATTAAATGTATATTGCTACTAAAGGTAACTAATTTAATTATATGAGTAAAAATAATGATTAAGGTGTCCTTTTAAAAAAAATTAGGAAAACGGTTGACTCTGAAGGCCATCCCTGCAACTTCCCGCTAATTCTATACCTAGGCGCTTAAAATTGCACTTGTGACGTTTTAGTTCTTCGAGCTCAAAAATACAATTTATGTGTTATTTTGAGCTCGCCGAGCTCAAAGAAATAGCTTTCCTAGGCTTTTGAGCTCTCCAAGCTCAAAACTCTTGTCAAAGTTCGATGAAACACGATTTTTAAAATTTTTAAACTGCTATAACTTTTGAATGAATCAACCGATTTTCACGCGGTTGGCGGCGATTGATGTAGTTTTTTAAGCTCTATAAATAATTCCGAACAAAAAAATTGATCTGATGAAAAATTCCAGAGATACTACAAAAAAACACTTTTTTCGATTTTTTTCGACAACGATATCTCATGAACGCATCAACCGATTCTGACGCTTTTGGTGGCGATCGATGCGGGTTTTCAAAGTTAAGAGCTGATTAGTTTTTGAGGTCGATCGGTTCAGTCAATTCGGAGATATTTAAAAAAAATGAAAAAAAAAACAACACTTTTTTTCACTTTTTAGCTTCCCGCTAAGAAAATTGAAAATTTTCAAAAATCGGGAAGTTACTGTTTTTACCCCGTTTTTCGAAAATCTAGTTTTCATCAGATCTCGACGTTTTGAGGTCCTAGGAAGCTTCCCTGACTATTTTCGCGATGGTGTCTGTATGTCTGTATGTCTGTATGTGTGTGTGTGTGTGTGTGTGTGTGTGTGTGTGTGTGTGTAAACCTCGGAGAGCTCAAAACTACACGAAATTTATATTTTTGAACTCGAAGAGCTCAAAAACGTAATAAGTCAATTTTGAGCGCTTAATTACGAAAGTAGCGGGAAGTTGCAGGAATGGCCTTCATGGTCGAAATCTACTAGTCCGAATCGGTTCCAACTTACAGGAAATCTAAGTTTGGCGAAGACCTTTCGAATGACACCAACTGCGATCAAATCAGCTAAGCCGTTCAGAAGTTATAAGAGGTTTACATACATACACACATACACACATACACACACACACACACACACACACACACACACACACACACACACACACACACACACACACACACACACACACACACACACACACACACACACACACACACATACTTACGGACACCATTGTAAAAATAGTTAGGGAAGCTTCTTAGGGCTTTAAAACGTCGAGATCTGTTGAAAAAGATTTTTGCAAAACGGTGTAAAACCAATAACTTCCCGATTTTTCGAAAATCCTCGATTTTCTTAGCGGGAAGTTAAAAATGCAAATTTGAAAATGCTCAATAAATTATAAATGTCTAGGAATTTGTTGCTGTAAATTTAGAAACTTATTTTTTAAGGACTAGGAATTTGAATTTTTAACTTATTTAAATAAAATACTTCATTAAAAATTTTCCGACAGCAATATCTGTCAAAAAAATAAACGTAATTATAATTGTTTATGTCGGAATTTTTGGGGAAAAATTTTATGAGACTTTATTAACACAATACAGATTGAAAGAAAAATATAGTTCTCTAAATTAAGAAAATTTAGTTAAATAGTATCATCACTATTTCATTGAAATTTTTGTAAATAAAATTATTAATTTTATTGAACTCCAATACATAATTACTTAAACTATTTTTGGTTAAATATAAACCCAAAAGTCATCTTGATAAACTTTAAGGAAGTACGAGCACCAAGACAACTTCTGATAAAAGGCTTGATTCTTTTATTAATATGAAGTATAAATATGTCTAAACAAATTTCGAAAATTTGAAGGAGATTGCCCGATTATTTAAATAAATAATTAACTTTGAAGTTGAGAAATTTAACATTGGTCTTATGGGGTAACCTCCAAACATTGATACATTTCTGTATTTTTCTCGTAAAACTGTCGGTGAATATTTTTAAAAAACTTAGGGATGAAAGTAAATATATTAGTCATAAATTTAATTTAAAACAATTTACACCTGCCCGACTAATTAAAGTGTAGTAATAAAAAGAAAAATAAATGCCGCCATTAGCCAATGTTAAATATATATCTATATATTGAGAAAAATCATATGGTTACTGCTCTCCCCTTACCGCGCTAGAATCGATACCTATCCCCAACCCGCCTAGCGCTCATACTTCCTTAATTCAGAAATCAGAAATATAATCCGGACAGCCAAAACCGAGAATCGAACCCGGATCTTTTGGTTGCGCACTAAGGGCTCTTCTAGTTAAGCTATCTAAGACATCTTTTGTAATAATCTTTCACTCAACCATAAAATTGTTAACACAAACTCAATTATGAGTAAATTGAGTGATCATTTCTAAAACCCACTTTGGTTGTTCAATACCAGAAGCATGTCCAGCATTACGAATTAGCACAACACTTAGATTTCTTACTTTCGTAAAATACCCCACTAACTCATCACTACTCCACCAAACACTTCTAGAAGCATTTTTGAACTCTTCACCACCTTCCCACTGTAAATTCAGCAAAACATTCTCTATAGAAGGATAAGGAATAACCATATCCAATTGTCCATTATAAAAGATAACTTTGTAATTCGAAAGCAACTTAGTTACCTTATCAGCCTCTGAATTCATGAATTCATGCTGCAAGTATTGGAAAATTGTTTCGTTAACTATCTTGAAAGGAGTGTCATAGCTAACATGAATAGCAGCTCGAATATCAGGACGCTGAATCCATTCCACCAAAGTATCCCAGTTATCTGGATTTTGGTTGTCCAAATAACTGAAAAAGTACCTTTTGATTCCAGTTAGATTTGAAATAGAAGGAGAATTGAAGAGAAGTTCATCTAAAACCTCTACAGCGGTTGTAAGTTGATTGTTTTTGATCAAGGACCTTATTTTCTCTTCGTACAAGTTAAATCTAACCTTGCCGTTCAGGTCCAGCAGTCCAATTTCGTGCAAGTGATTCCCGAAGTTCATTTGATTGATTGGATCTACGAACCCGTTGCCGATGATGAGACCTTTCAGGTTGATTTTGATCTTAGCAGTGGGGTTCTTCTGGTGGATCAGGTACGATAAGGCGGAGATGTATTTACCAGCGTAACATTCACCGGTGTTTTTTCAGAGAAAAAAAATTTGTTTACTGCATTAAAACAGAAGCAGCAACAAAAAATGCCGATTTAAAAAGATTTGAATCAACTTCTTTTGATTTTAATGAAATTGGGTAAGAGTTTTTATTAAATCTGACAAAAAATTTTACTAAAAAAACAAAATTGAAAAAAATTTTTTCGAAAGATTTAAAAAATTCTCAAATTTTTAAATTAAAAAAAAAAAAAAATTCAAATATTATAAATTTATTAAAATTAAAAATTGATTTTTAATTCTTGTTTATTTTTTTACAAAATTTTAATTATTGTGTTTTATAAAAGATTCATCTTTAAAATTATTTTCCTAAAAAAAAATGTATTCTCAATTTTTGCTTATTTTTTAGATAAAAAAAAAATGTCCTGCTTAAATAAACTCAATAATATTAATAACCTTGCAGTCACTACTATATATATATATATATTAGACTGATTCAAAAAAATCGACGATTTTTTTTTCTTAAATAAATCGAAAATATTGTTGGAAATGATGAAAAAAAAATCCTGTGAAAGTTACAGCCCTTAATATTAATATTAAGATGTCCCGCATGGTAAATTTCAATTTCCCGTATGATTAACATGGGAAAGCTTGTTTTTTTGAGTTTAGAATTTTATAACTCTTTAATCGTTTATCAAAAAAGCTAGACTAAATTATTTTCTTGTGTAAAATTGAACGCTCTACAAAAAAGCTATCTTAGAATTTTTCGATAAACCGACGCGTTTTGAAGTTATTCAACTTTAAAATATAATTTATAATATTTTCTCATTTTTTTCCAATTTTTTGACGAAACTATCAAGTTTATCAAAAAATTTTGTCAAATTTTACAAATTTTTTGTATTTTATATTTTTTTTTTGGTTTAACAGATCCTTTTATTTGACTGACAAATTTCTAATACTGTCGTATCTTAATTTTTCAATAAATTCAAATTAATTTTATTTTCAATTAAAAATTATTTTTATTTTTTTTTTTTTCCTTAACCTTGTGACATTAGAGTAGTTTTATTACAATTCGGAAATTTTTTCCTATATTCACTGATAACAAGTAATAAGTATTGCAATTGTTCTTCATTTTTTGTAAAACACTTATTGTAATGTTCGATCAACGCTACCCCACGTTCCGCTACATCGTTAACCACAGTCAATTTATCAAAAAACTTCACACATTCATTATAACTTTCATCAAGAGGCCAAAAATTCACATCTCTTTCCATAAAATCATACGGTAAATCAAACGCTGTAAAAATGAACACAGAATCTTTTGATACAAAATCACTCATATCTTTCTGCAAAAATCCTTCAATGTCTTCTTGTCTTATCTCCAATTTTTTGGCTTTCGTATTAAAACCATCTCGATTCTTCAAATTAACAATAATTTGTTCTTTCACTTCATTTTCTACACATCCATCAAATAAAGATATAACGACTAATTTTTCAGATCAATACCATAGGTGATTCTTCATTTTTTCAGTAGTTGCAGTTGATATTGCCAAATTTACTGCTTTGCATCGAATTAATTTTTGCATGAAAATTAAATTATGTTGTGCAGCCAAAGTCGCTAAAGCCGAAGTAAACCACGCTGTTATATAATTTGTGATGATAAACTTGCATATTTCTCGGAGGCTATTTATCTCATAAGTTGTGAGTTTGAATTCTTCCCGAAAAATGAATATTTTTAAACAATATATTGCTTTGGACATCCAACGAGCATGACTCATAGCTCCTGGACTATTGAACGAAAAATTTTCTTTTGAAACAACTCCTAAGAAAACTGATGACAGCTCCAAAAATTCTCTGTAGTCACTCCTTGGATGATATTTCTGCAAAGAAGTTAAAATTCAAAATATTGATTCATAAACTATTATTTTCCATTCGTCGAAAAGAACAGAAATAATGAATGAATTTGAACCAAAATACAAATAATTTTTGAACCGATAAAGTTGATAAGCTTTATTTCTTCTCAACGATTTTTTAAGATATGCAACAAAACTTAATCCCTTAACACAGATCTTACCTGCAAATATTCTCCAATGAATCCTAAAATTTCATCTGTGATGTCTGACAAAGCTTGATCAACAGCGGTATCTTCTATACCCGCTTTGAATTTTGATTTATCAATTTTGTTCCAAAAACCTTTGAATCGATTGAAGATTGGCACGATCGGGCCTGTTTCTTTAGGCCAATATACTTCAAAAACGCTTTTTAAAATAATTTCAAACATGTGGTGACGACATGGTAACCAAATAAGTTCCCGCCCTAAAGCTTTCTCTAATTCAACACCTGCGCCGTGATAAATACCTAAAAAATAAAATTCAAGTGAGATATTGGAATAATGCAAATTGTATTTTAAACTTGTTGTTGCTCACAAAAACTTAAGAAACAAAAAAAATTTTCAGTTTTATGTCAATGATCTTAAAGTATTTTAAGTGAAATTGTGTAAATCTTACAAATTTATTTCAACGTCATGAGAAAAATTTTGTAATGTTACCTGTATTAGTAACTGCAGTATCAAAGCACACTGCTTTAACATATCGACTAACACCCCACTGATCTAGAATCGAATGTACAGCTGTTGCTTGTTCTATTCCAGTCCCAGAATTTATTTTTGGAACTCCTAATAATCGTTCTTCACCAGATGATGATACAACAATAGGCAACCTATCAACGGTATCAGACCCAACTATATCACTTAAAAGTTTCACGTCCCAATGAACAACGTAATTATCATCCAATTTCAATTGTTCCTTTAGTTCTTTAGCTATACCTTCTCTTAAAGATATGCGTGCCCGTCGAATAGTACTGTAGCTTAAATTAACATCATTAAGATCATATCCAACAATCTTTAAAGTTGCAGCTATGATATAAGTAGCATTTCTACTGCTTACATTTCCGCGATCTAATGCAGCAACAAGTTCAGGTGTCATTATAGACATTTTTGAAGTCACTTTTGGCAGAGATAATTCATCTTTGAAATTTGAAACATGACTTATCGTTGATTGTGATGTTGTTAGTGTACCTTGGCTTGAAGTAGTGTTACTATCTTGGCTTGGAGTGATGGTACTATTGTCAACCAGTTCATCCGAATCTGTAAATTATTAAAACATCGTACTTTTAAAAATGTTCATAGCTCGATATATTCTTGAAAGCTCATGAAGTAAAAAAACATAAAAATCGCAAAGCTTTTTTCCCGTGATTTTTTTTACACTGCTTTTTGACCGCAGCATCCAAAAACTTTTAACCAAACTTTACTGAAAATCACACTTTTTGCAAAAATTAATGAAGTAAAAATAATATAAAGATTTTGTGTGCTTGCTTGTCTACTTAATGCGAAAAGTAAAAAATCTCCATATTTTACAATTATTTTTCTATCATTTTAAAGTCAATAAATTAATCAATCAGCAACTAACATGAAATATTTGTGAAAAACTTGAATTAATACATACTTTCTTCGTCTACCTCCATCAATTCTTCATATGTTAGAGGTTTTTGTGGAAAATTATCAATAAATCCACGCCGACCTGATGATCTCTGGGCTAGCAAAAATTCATTTCCCTCTTTACTCAAGGCTTTGGCTGCTTTCGTGTGAGCAATATCAAATAACTCCTTCAACTTATTCTTAAAAACAGTCTCCGTTTATAACTACGCTGCAAACTTTGCCACTTTTTGAACATTCTCAATAACTTATTGATGGCACTTAAAGTCTCACAAGTAGGAATTTGAGCCTTTTTCCATTGTTCTTGAACCTCGGTCACAGTAAATATAGCATTTTGTTTAACACCACACTTTTGTACTTTAGGATTATAGAACAATAAAGCTAAAACGTCCTTAAAAGTTGAAATTTTACGTCCAACAATACGTTATTGGAAAACCAATTAAATAAATTTCTTTATCCATTTTTTATAACCGATTTTGTCCATTTAAAAAAGGACTCAGTTACGAAATAATTCAAAGAAGAATAAATATCGTTCATCAAATAATTGCACAAATAACCCATAAAAAAGGAATTCTAGGATATGAATTGATTAATTGCAAAAAAGTGAATTTAAAATACAAGCCAAAAATATTCACGAAAAACAATGATAAACTATAGCAACAATCAAAGTCCGAATTTGGAGGTTAGAACACCGCGTCACTCACAGTTATCAATTGAACAATGGGTTATTACAGTCAACGCTCTCTGTATTGGACCTCTCTGTATTTGACCGCTCTCTGTATTTGACCACATTCTTCCTCTGTATTTGACGATTTTACACAGCTCTTATGGACAAGGACGAGTCAAATACAGAGAATGGTCCTGTACGGGCGAGTCAAATACAGAGAGCGTTGACTGTATAACCCAAATCAAAAAAGTTCGGTTAAAGCGTTGAGTCACAGAATAATGAGCGTTGTAGTGCGAGGTGGTCAGATACTAAGGGAGGGGGCATCCTTGGGGCTTTTTTGATGGTATGAATAGTAGTGTGGTTAATTAAGAACAAATAGTACAACCGATGTCTTCTCTGTTTCGCGCTTCGATGATTTTAACTGTGAAACTAGCTTCGATAAATAAAAAAATTAAATCAATACATTTTTATCAAAGTAATAAAATTAATTGCATGAATTTGAAATATGTAATATTATGAACTTATAAAATCAATTAAATAATAGATGAAAATAATTTTTAATTGAAAATAAAATTAATTTGAATTTATTGAAAAATTAAGATACGACAGTATTAGAAATTTTTCAGTTAAATAAAAGGATCTGTTAAACCAAAAAAAAATATAAAATACAAAAAATTTGTAAAATTTGACAAAATTTTTTGATAAACTTGATAGTTTCGTCAAAAAATTGGAAAAAAATGAGAAAATATTATAAATTATATTTTAAAGTTGAATAACTTCAAAACGCGTCGGTTTATTGAAAAATTCTAAGATAGCTTTTTTGTAGAGCGTTCAATTTTACACAACAAAATGATTTAGTCTAGCTTTTTTGATAAACGATTAAAGAGTTATAAAATTCTAGACTCAAAAAAACAAGCTTTCCCATGTTAATCATACGGGAAATTGAAATTTACCCTGCGGGACATATTAATATTAATATTAAGGGCTGTAACTTTCACAGGATTTTTTTTCATCATTTCCAACAATATTTTCGATATATTTATGAAAAAAAAAATAGTCGATTTTTTTGAATCAGTCTAATATATATATATATACACCCGTACACACACACATACATACAGACATGCAGACACCATCGCGGGAATAGTTAGGGAAGCTTCCTAGGACCTCAAAACGTCGAGATCTGATGAAAACTCGATTTTCGAAAAACGGGGAAAAACCAATAACTTCCCGATTTTTGAAAATTTTCAATTTTCTTAGCGGGAAGTTGAAAAGTTGACAATACTAATTTGAAATACGATTAAAAAATTCAAATATTCATGATCACAGATTCTTACTCTGAGAAAGTTTTTCAGTTTAAATGCCTAGATTTATTTAAAATAACTTAAAAATAAGTATTTTTTATCTAAAAATAATCAAGCTTATTAATGTCATTCCTGTAAAGGTAAGACTATCAAATATCAATATTCAACTCTTGAAAGTACTCCTTCAAAGCGAATCATAAATTCGAGTTTCGCATATAATCGCACGTACAACATTCGTGAAAAGAGATTAATATTCACCTTTTAGCATCATCTCAAGCACAAAAGAGTCTGTAAAATTCCAGCGATTGGCCTCGGGCAGCGCAAAGAGTAGCTATGCAAAAAAAGTAAAAATTAAATAACGACAAAGGAGAATTCATCTGCTCTCTCCTCATGCTTCTTTACAGTACACTGTTGAAGGACTCCTCCCTGTACTACTAGTTCAGTTACAGTAACAGTTACTGTTGGATGAACGAATGTTGAGTTACCAGTTACCAGTTGCAAGTGGAGATTTTACTCATATCCTACTACACACTATCCAACTGGAATATTAGCCGGGATACCTAGAGTAGTGTATATTGTCGACATTTAGAAGCTTCTCTCGTCGACTCATCAGCTTTGTGCCTTTGCCGCTATCGTAATACAACTATCCATGGCAGACACTATCCTCTATAGTAGTCAGAGACAGCACAACACTAATACGTTTTATGTGATACCGAGAACCTTTTCGTTACACTCCGAAACACTAATTTTATTTAACGTACTTTTACTTTGTTTGATTTTATTCATATTTTTGAATTGTTGTTTCTGGAGTTTTTGTTCTAAAGTTTTATAAACTCGATTATTATATAAGGTACCGGCGGTTAATAAGGCCTAGCTAAAGGAGACTTAAAAATAATCAAGAGTATTACATTTAATTATCGAAATGTATCATTAATCTTTATTTTAATACATTAGCCATAAAATATAATGAAGTAATGGTTATTTTCACCATAAACAAACACGAAATTGAACTTTTTCAAAAACTTTATTTTACTACATTGTTAAAAAAAATATCATATTTCAAGAAAAATGTTCTTGCTTCAAGAAAAATATTTTGAAGAGAACTAGTTGTCTTATTTCAAGGAATTCTTGTGTTGATTTCATGTTTCTTGGAGTGAGAGATCTAATCTATGGAGACTATACTCTAATCTATGGAGTGTATAGTCTCCATAATCTAATCACTCCGATCGATAACATTTTTACTTGGTTCAAAGACTATATTATCTTCGATCGATACAAGTGAATTCTTTATTCAAAAACGATTCTTTTCAATAAAGAATAATTTTATTTCATTTCAAGAATTATTGATTGTTGATTCAAGAACAAATTTTTAACTTCCCGCTAAGAAAATTGAAGATTTTCAAAAATCGGGAAGTTATTGTTTTTACCCCGTTTTTCGAAAATCGATTTTTCATCAGATCTTGATGTTTTGAGGTCCTAGGAAGCTTCCCTAACTATTCCCGCGATGGTGTCTGCATGTCTGTGTGTCTGTGTGCAACAATACTTTTTAAGATGTTGACAAAAATTAGAATAATGATTTTAGATTATTAAATATAAAATTTAAAAAAATCCTTGCCATTTACTCAAACCGTTTTTTAAGAATTCTTCTGACTACTTTAGCATTTGATGGATGATGAAATATATAAGACAGAGAACATGGTATTGAGACTCTATAAACTTGTCTCGATATTTCTATTAGTCTACTGTCCCTACTACGAGGTGTTTGGCAACAAAATTCTAAACCGGACAAACTTAATTGATTTTTATGTAAAAAAATGTGAGGAATTCCATGGTGCTATTTTCCAAACTACATGAGTAACAGCAAATTAGTTATTAGCAAAAAGGTGTGCAAATCGATGCTAGGTCATACTTTAATCGCTATTTATATTATAGTTAATAAAGATGATTGCCTGAAATATTTTTTTTTGGCAAGCCCCATTATTGGTTCATACGAACCAACCATTTTTTTTTATAAAAATCAATTAATTATTAGTCCAAAATAATTAATAAACTTTTACAAGCGAATGCTAACAGCTGAGTGAGTTACCGACGCAGTCCGCGCAGCTCCGAGCGACTGGCGGTGATGCGCGCGCAACTGTTTCGTTCAAATCACTCTTCTAGGTGATGTCTCTGATAAAAATAATTTAACGTGATAATAATTATTTAAGTATAAAAATAACTACGAAAAAACCATTTATACTAACTTATACTATAATTAACTATTTGCAATATTATAATTAGTTTTTAACGTCGTCATTAAAAACAAATTAAAATATATTGTAGCCTTTTGTCAAATTAAAATCAGAAATTTACTTTTACACTTATAATACTTTACTTAATTTCAGAATTTTTTAAATATTTATCGAGCTTTGTAATTATATAAAAGATTTTAGTAACTGTTCGTGGCTTAAAAATAAAATGATGTCTAAGTTTCCTGGTATTAGTAAGTATAAATGATTTTTTTGCGGTAATATTTACTGATAATTAATTAAAATTTTTATACTTAAATATTGAATGAGTATAATGTCAATATTAAAAGTAAAAAATAGTAACAACTATCAGTTGAATTTAATATTAAATAATTATTATCACGTTAAATTATTTTTATCAGAGACATCACCTAGAAGGGTGATTTGAACGAAACAGTTGCGCGCGCATCACCGCCAGTCGCTCGGAGCTGCGCGGACTGCGTCGGTAACTCACTCAGCTGTTAGCATTCGCTTGTAAAAGTTTATTAATTATTTTGGACTAATAATTAATTGATTTTTATAAAAAAAAATGGTTGGTTCGTATGAACCAATAATGGGGCTTGCCAAAAAAAAATATTTCAGGCAATCATCTTTATTAACTATAATATAAATAGCGATTAAAGTATGACCTAGCATCGATTTGCACACCTTTTTGCTAATAACTAATTTGCTGTTACTCATGCAGTTTGGCAAATAGCACCATTGAATTCCTCACATTTTTTTACATAAAAATCAATTAAGTTTGTCTGGTTTAGAATTTTGTTGCCAAACACTTCGTAGTAGGGACAGTAGACTATTAGCGAAAGCGGTTATTTTAAATATCATTTCTGTCATTTAAGCCTTATTACTTGACAGGCCTTATTACCCTCGGGTACCTTATGTAACAGAGTGCTGCGAAAAATTGATTATTTCTTTCAAAACTTTTATAGAAATGTTAATTTATCATCTCGAAAAATCAACTCAAAAAAAATAATTTTTTAAATTATAAACAGTATGTAAAAATTTATATAATTACTATTAACGTTCTAGATAGTTACTGATATCAGAAAATAAGATGGGGTGTCAATAATTAATATTTTGACAATCTTAATTGAAACAACTTAAGTAGTTACAAAAAATTATTAATTATAAATTTAAAATTGCTTTTAAGTATTTTTCTTAAAAAGTTTTCAGCACTAAAAATTAATATAATTTCACAAGTTCTTAAGTTTCACTATCGTCGACATAAATCTTGAGTTACTGGTCATATAGATCTATCCATAATCTTATCATCAGCTCTTCCTTCTCTCTGACAAAGTACAATATAATATAGTATGTATCAAAACTCGGTCCTTAGTATATACTTATAGGTATGGTATCATGGTTATATCCACTGACGAGGTTACACTAACATAAGTAACCCATACGTATAGTCTTGGTGAAGGAAAGATAGTAGGATAAGACGACTTGGAGGGCAGGTGTCGCGGTAAACTCAGTTAATTAGACAAGAACCAACCATCAGGTCTTTGCAACCCTTGAGACTTGTTAATAACGCGTAATTACCATTATACATGGCGATACACTCTTACAAGAAAGCTATCGTCTCTTCTTGCTAACAAAATCTCATTATATAATACATAATACACATAAATACATTAAAATTATGGTGACGGAAATATATTAACATCCTAGACATTATGAAAAGTAAATCTTTATCAAGTTTACTTGTTTCAGAGGTTGAAGTTATTAGATACACTTCAGCTTTATTGATCAAACTATAAGGTTAATGTCTTTTATATTTATACTTTACTAACCGATTTTTTTTTAATTATCTAGTTTAATTTTTTTAAGCTATATAGAGTATTTACAGTCAGCCTGATAACCTTCTTCAGTGCATTTTACATGTATTTCAAATAAACAAATCGATATGTTCAATTGACATTTGTTGTCACTGTTTAAAAAAAATTAAACTAGATAATTTACTTGTGGCATTCTCTTGCGGCCTTTATTGAAGTCTAGTAAATGAAATTTTTTATTGATAATTAGTTTTCTACCCTAATCTAGCTGTATTTTAATGTCTGGCGTATAAGTAATCTGAACTAAAATAACGAGTAACCAAAAAAGTAAATCAATCTCAAAGATTATGTTGGTTGTACGTTCATTAGTAACTAGCTGTTACTTGCCCGCTCCGCTGGGCGGTTTATAGAATTGCACTTTTAGATCTAAACTTGAAATTTCATTAGTGTATTGTTTTCACTTGTACAGATTCCCAATTCTATCGAATTGGCATGCACCTTATATCCATGTAATTATTCTAGCTAATATTCATTGTAACTTTCAATGTGCAATCATTATAACATTCCCGTGTTTTTCTTACAGAAATGAATAATAGTTGATATGAAAAACAAATTTGCAATGAGCATTGAAAGTTTCAGTTAAAGAAATTGCAGGTCTCATAAGTGAAGAAATCTGCCTAGTATGTAAACATGACCAATAGAATTAAAAAATTTATTTTAAACAAATCACTATCGAATAGAATAAATTTAGTTACAATAAAAATTCATTATTTCTAAGTCAAAAAAATATAGGTTCCGGATAAGTAATCACCACCATATCATATACTAAAACCTTCTCCAAAACACGCTGCATCTTATGGTGTAAGTATTATTCCGATCAGTTCAGTAGTTTTCGCAATATAACCGGACCAAAAAACCGGCTCTCCATTTATTAGTAAAGATTTTTTTATAGTAAAGTTTATTTAGTTGACTATATGATGGATCCTGAGATAAGGCAGTTTTACGCTTGAACACTACCTATTTATTTATCATTTTGTTATTTTTTTCAATGATTAAATTTAAAAATAAAAGAATCAATTTACGAAGGACTATAATTTACGTACTCCTGCCAAGTTTCATGATTTTTTTATTCAATAATTACTTGGTCCAAAAGCGTTTCAGTATCTTGTTCAAATTTTAAATATTCACTTGTCTTACATGTTCTTAAAAATGTTTTATTTACTCGGAAATAAAAAAAAATTGCAAAATTATTTAATCACGTTATTACTTACATCTACGTGACAATCTGACCTGAAAATTTTAAGTTAAAATATTTTAAAATAAGAATCTTTACGATTTACAATATTTTTTTTTCAGATTTCTGCTCCAATTACTTTTGACATAAATAAAATCTGACAAAAATCACCGAAAAGTTCAGAAAATATTTTTAATCCTTAACAAATTACTACTCTTTAGTATTGACCATTTTTAGGGTACGCTCGAAAATTTAAGCGTAAAGCTAAATAAAATGCAAGGGCAAACGAAGATAATAGAAAGAACATTATCTTTTTTTGTTACTCGAGAAAATCTAACGGACTTACTCAAAGGTATAAGTATGTAGTTAAGTAAAGAAACTTGGTAAATAGCGAAGGAGTAATGAGTTCGAAATTACTATCCATTTTGTAGAATAGAATAGATAGTGAAAAATCTTTTAATTTTTTCGAAGAATAACATGAAAAAATAACATAAAATTTTTTTTTTAATACAAGAGACGAAATTTTTAATTTTTTCGAATTTTTTTTGGTTGCGATTAGGATTGCATGAATATTTTTTACGAAACCGTTACAACTTTTCCGAATCATCAGAAATAATCTTTTTTCCATCAAAATTAAATCCACATAAATATTTTATTTCTCTGAATTATTGAAAGATTTCGTAAAAAGATAATTATTGCTCAAGATGTCATTCGTTGACCTCACAATCATAAGTTCAAAAAATATCAATAATAATAAAAAAGAATTCTTTAAACATAGCCGCTATCTCGGCGCCAATCGATTGCAGCTTACAGACAATATGTCAAATTCCATCAAAGGACCCAGACTTAATGACTTAGGCACCAATTTAGCCATGAGGGAAAATTATATGTTTATACACAAAAAAAAACAAATATTTGATCGAAATAAGATTTATTTGTGCCAAAGATATAAGATATTTGGATATGGCCAAATAAATATTTATTTCTGTTAAATATATAACATATTTGAGCTATTTAATTGCGTAAAATAAATCTTTTATTTATGGTAAAGATATGATTTATTTGTGGTAAATAAATCATAGTGGACAAAAATAATGAACTTTTAAAATTTATTTTATCAATTATTAAAAATTACAATATTTTTAAAATGAAAAAAAAATTATTTTTTATTTTTTTAGTGCAATAAAAATATAATTAATAATACAAATCAACTTTATAACTATTTAATTTTTCATGACTGTGAAAATAACAAACATCTAACAATTTCAAGAAAATTTTTTTTGTCTTACCCGTGTAAAAAAAAAGTTCCGGAAACATTCCTCAGAAAAGTTCTGATTATGAGACGATCCGGAACTTTTGCGGAACTTTTTCTTTGGAAACAACATTAAAAAAGTTTACTTTCAAATTTTTGAGTAACGAAAAATTTTAAATTCTTAAAATTTATTAGGAACTTCTCCGGAACTTTTGCGGAACTTTTGCGGAACTTTTTCGAAACTCTTTGGAAACAACGTTAAAAAATTATGACTTCTGTTATCATCCATAATTTATAAATAATAATGAAAATTATCAGGAACTTGGACCATAAAAATAACTCAGTGTTAAATTTTTTAAATGTTGCAACGTTTCGTTGTATTTCACAACTTCATCAGGCAAACTGTGCAAAAGAAAACACATTGTACTAACAATATGACAAGGATAACAAAAAGATAAATTAAAACATTAAAAATCTTACATTTAAGGTTAACACTGTTGTATCTCAAAATAAACTCCGAAAAATTTTTTCATCGTTTGACAATATATACATAAAGTCAAACAAGTGGTAACCATAATATTAAGAAACTTAGTCAATCTCCATTCCATTTAAGTAAATTAGTCAACAATAATCAGTTATAAAATTACAATAATTACATACAAGACAGACAGCAACAGACTGAGCGTAAACAACTGTAATGGTAAAAACAGTTATACTTCTTAAATCTACTATGCCGACTCCCAATTTTGAACTGATTATGATTTAAAAAAAAAAAATATTCATTAATACAAAACTATTTGTCATATCAATAAATACAAATTGTCTTAAAGTAATCCCTATAAAAAATTCTTGCTATTTAATATTTTCAAAATCACATTTCAAAGAAAAAAATAAAAAAATATTTTCCAAAGAAAAAAATTTTTTAAAGAAACCCTTATGGAAAACCCCTTTGGAAAAATGAAATTTAACAAAAAACATTAGATCACAAAACAATTATTGCATCAATCTTTTAGCCACTGATATGATATCACTATATGATGAACTTAATCCCTGGGTATCAGACCTAAAATTGACACAATCAAACACTTTGATGAAAAACATCTCACTGATGTTACGTTTTAGAAAATGAAATTCATAGTCTAAAATCTGAGCAGCGTCAAACTGAAAGTCATGCCCACTCTCAAAATGATGATCCGCCAATGCCGTCATATTACTCTTGTTAATGTTGACAGGCCTGCAATCGTTGATGTGTTGATTAATCCGCTTCCTAAGTTTCTGTTTCGTTTGTCCTATATATGATTTGCCACAAGTGCAAGGGATCCGATACACCAAGCAAGATTTATCCCACTTATCAACTGGATCCTTTAGAGGGCTATAGAGATCCTTGATTTTACACGAATTGTAAAAAACTAATTTACAATTCGTCTGCCTGAACAAGCATCCAATCCTGGGTGACAAACCTTTGATATAGGGAAACTTACAGAACGACCACCCTCTCAAACCAGCATCAATCCTCAAATTACTACTAATTCTATTACTAGTAATTTTCTCACACTTACTGAGAAGCGATGACAGATAGTTATTATTCATGAGCAAGTGTCTCACTTTATCAGTACTTACAGCCACCATAGTCGCATGACTTAGACGTATGGCTCTGTTAAAAAAACCTTGTGCTACACCTAACTTCTGGCTCAGAGGATGATTTGATTTGAAGTTCAGAACTCTCCCCGAACTATATGGTTTCTGATACCATGAAGTTCTGAGTTCCCCAGATCGTGTTCTTTCCACCAACACATCCAAATACGGAATTTTACCATCTTGTTCAACTTCAATTGTGAATTGGATGTCTTTATTAATTGAATTGAACACATTTACAACCCTATCAACTTTATCCCTTGGTATAATGAGAAAAAGATCATCATCCACATATGCTGCTACAACCGAAATCTCAAAATCTAACCTCTCCAGGGCTTTTGATATCACATAATCCACTGCAGTGATGGCAATCACGGGGCTTGCTGGACTACCCATCCAGCAGCCTTCTTTCTGTATATAATAATTCCTTTGAAACAGGAAATACCCAGAATGAAAACAAAACTTCACGAGATCTAATAGGAGTTCTTGGTCCAGGTTGATAAAATCTTTTATGACATTCCACCGTTCTTTAATGATGTTAGGTATTAGGTCTTGTTTCACATTAGTGAATAATGAAACTACATCTAAAGAAATGAGTAAGTAATCATCATCCACCAACACAGACTTAATTCTCTCAACGAATTGAAAGGAGTCTTTCATATTAAATTCAAAACTCAAAACATATAGAGACAAGATTTTATGCACAAACTTCGATATTTCATAACCCGGTGAACCAATATTGCTAACAACTGGCCTCAACTTACAGCCAACTTTGTGCGTTTTCCTTAACCCATATAATTTAGGAGGTAAAGCATTATACATACGCATATACTTTCCCGTGATCTCATCAATTATCTCTCTCTCTTGCAGTTGTTTAATCAACGCATTCGCTGCTGTTTGTATTTATTTATTTATTTATTCGATTTGAATGCCAAGGCATCAGCCAAATGGCAAAAATACAAAAGTAAGTAGTATAAAGTACATGTAAGAGTATAAATAGGTCTATATAAACATATTAACAATATTTAAATTAGAAGAAATAATCAACTAATTACAATCAGTCAAAGTGAAATGAAATAAGAGTAACAAGGAATTTAAAAATATAATATAACTGCCAGACTAAGTTGGATTTAATGCACTGCAAGTTATACCAAATTTAACAACTTGAAATTTCCTCAATGGTACCAGGTATTAGGCTCTCCTTGAGCTCAAGGTCATGGAAGAATTTATAAGCTTTTGTCTTGAAGGTGACAATACTAAGTGCATTGATGACATCAGGTGGTAATTCACGCCAAAGACGTATTGAAGAGATTAAAAATGAGTGTTCATAAGAAGCAGTTGAAAAATTGGGAATTTTAAATGTGATGTTATTATTTCTGGCAGCTACTCTCTCGGAACGTCTGATATTAGGTGACTCTTCGACGAATAGGCTTCTGAGGAAACTAGGTTCACCAGAGCTGAAGAGTTTGTACAAAAAACAAGCCAAGAAATAATACCGCCTCGATTTAACTGTGATCCACTGTAAAGAGCGTCTATGAGGTGTAACATGTTCATCACGCTTCAGATTGAAAATAAATCTTATGCCATTGTTTATTAGACGCTGTAGCTTATAATCTAGCCTTTTCGATATATCTATCAAGACCAAAGAGCAGTAGTCAATGATAGGAATAATCATTGCAACAACCAGTAATTTTCGAGTTGAAGTAGATAAAATATTCTTCCTATATTTGAGGCTATTTAGAGCACCATAAACTTTACGAGAAATATGCGAAACGTGCAGATCCCAGGAGAGATTGGCTGATAAATGAACACCCAGATGTTTAATTGAGCTGACATATGGGATAACATTACCATCGATGATTATTTGTGGAAGATCACAGTCCTTGAGAATCTTCAATTTCCTATTACTCCTTAGGATCATTACTTTTGTCTTCACAAGGTTTAGTTCGAGGCCAACCTCCTTAGCCCAATCAGCAACAGCTTGAGCATCAGAATTTAATTTATGCGTAGCGTCATTTAATTGAGACGGATTGAAATGGTAATAAGCCGATTTATCGTCAGCAAAGAGACCATATTTACAAAATTTCAACCGTTTAGCCACTCCATTAACCATAATGAGGAAAAGAATGGGGCCTAGAATAGATCCTTGGGGAACCCCTAAAGTAGTATTTATGAAATCAGATGTAGAACAATCAGGATTGAGTTCTGCTTGTGTACTGCAAGAGTATTTTTTTAACTGTAGTTTCCCATCTATTGGAGGATTACCATGCATTCTCGAATTACTTAGTCTGTGGCATGTCACTTTTTACATCGAAAAAAAGTCAGGATCGAAATTTTTGAGCTTGCTATAATTTATGCTGATAAAATTTAATAATTTCAAGTAAATTAATGGTTATAATTGAATATAATTAATTGATATCAGTAAAATAAAGTATGAATTACTGTTATAATATAAAATTTAGGAACAAGAAGTACCGTCGAATTAAATAAAATTTTTCAACCTCGAAATACCGTTCTGCTTACAGTAAACACACTCGGTAGTCTGGCGCTCCGTTTACAACGGATTTGAACGGAACTTGGCGCCAGATTCTACCGAATCTGTGGATTTGACAGCTTGCAATTACACACGCCAGGCGGCGCAAGAATATCTTTTACATGAACTATAGCTCAAAGGGGATAGTTTGCCACCGGAAATGTATTAAATTAAAATTGTCAATTTTTATTATAATTACAAAAAATACTGAAATCCGAACAAAAACAGTTTCACTGTAAAAAAATCACGCCAAGTCCACGTTCATAAGACTATTAAGAAAAAAAAATTTTATTTCTTTACAAAAAGATATAAAATAAAAAATTAAAAAATCCAAAATACAACCGATATGGTTGTATATGATTTTCGGAAATTAAAAAAAATTTTGTTGTAAATTTAAAAATTAAAAGAAACAATTTTGGAACGTACTTGGTGTGCGTCATTGTGTACTTCAATTTTTTTTTAAAAGTCCTAGTAGATAGATTTTAGGAATTTCATAAAAAGTGAAATTTTTCGTAACCACGCACACTAAATACGTTCCAAAATTGTTTCTTTTAATTTTTAAATTTACAACAAAATTTTTTTTAATTTCCGAAAATCATATACAACCATATCGGTTGTATTTTGGATTTTTTAATTTTTTATTTTATATCTTTTTGTAAAGAAATAAAATTTTTTTTTCTTAATAGTCTTATGAACGTGGACTTGGCGTGATTTTTTTACAGTGAAACTGTTTTTGTTCGGATTAAATATACTAAGAATAATTAAAAAAACAAAAAAAAAAAAAAACAAAAATCCAAAAGAATTTAGCTCTGCATTATTTCTTTTGCTCGTGCTGAAGAATTCATTTATCATTAATTCTATCATCACAACAAATTCCAATAAAATTTTTTGATTAAATTTGACATGGGTAATATCCTCAAGTGATATGTTTTGAGTAATTAAAAAAATATCTTCGAGCATATTAATTTGTCATCTTTATTTTTCAACCCAGAAAATATTTTCTGATAACAAAAATATTTTCAAACATCTGAGAGAACAAGGAAAAAATACGATAACGTACAACGAAATTTTAAAATCGTGTCAGCTGACATCTGTTGAACATTATACTAACATTTTTCGAATTTTCAGACAATACGTTAATGATATGAACCATAATGGCCTAAGATATTACAATATACGAGTCCCATGAACACTATATATAAGGTACGTGACAATAATGACCTTCACTTGACTGTCAAAAGTACTTGCAAGAGCGCATAAAGAGCTAATAGTCAATACAGTTTCAGTTTATAGTCAGTTATTGTTACAGGCTAGTGCAAGATGTTCGCGCTTAAATTTATTTTTATTTGGCTGCTGGTCAATAAATTGTCGTTAGTTTATTCCGCTGAAGTAAATTTTAATTTATTTTATTGATCAATTTGATTTTTTTGAAAAAAATTGTTTTTTATTTTGCTAATTCAAATTTTCAGACAAAATTCGAGAGCTCAGAATGTGCCGGGCAGAAAATAAGAGGTAAAATTTTGTTATAGTATTTTGCTGTTTACTAATACGCTGAAAAAAATTTTCTGAAATTTTTTTCTCAAATATAAAAACAAGTTATAGCATTTTTAAGAAATGGACTTTTTTTTTAGTTAAAAATTTTTGAAAAAAAAAAGAAAGTTTGTAAAAATGGTCTTTGTAATTTTTGTTAATTTTAACAATTTTCTTGACAAGATAATATCTATAATGATAATAATTATCATAGACAAAATTAAACTCTCTTGTTTGAAAAAATATTAGTTATAATTAACTAACACAGCCATATAAAGTTTTTGAGGGCAATTTGTAATTTAATTTAACAAAATATTCGGCTTTTTGCAGGCGCAGATTGTGAAAGAGGTAAAATTAGATTTTCGTCGCGGCGTAGGCGATCTACAACTGATGGGCTTTCAGCGATCGTCAAAGCTTATGGAAAAGAAATCGGTTTATCGTTGACAGAAAGAGAAGGTGCCTTTTTCGGTTCAGCTACGCCAGTTTATAGGCTTTTTAGAGCTGCTGGTGTAACATACAGGGTAGATGGCAATAATGTAAGTAAAAATTAACAATGTTCAGTTTTTGTGTGATGATTATTACTTATGCTAAAAATTCTAATTTTTTTAAATTAGCTTTTATTTTTTTTTACATTTTAAAGTAGATTGGGAAAAAAATTTTTTTAATTTTCTTCTTACTTAAGTAGATTTTTTGGTAATTATTTACAGCCTATTTATGATAAAAAATGTCGTGACAGATATAATTAAAGATTTCGATAACTTTTTTGCCTTCAAAAGTTAGAAAAAAATTTGGCTCTCATGTTTTTGGATAAAATTTCTATTTTGTCTTTTTTTGATATATTTTTTTTTGGAAAATACATAAAAAATCGAACGATTAAAAAAAAAAAAGTCGAATATCACAATTTTTTTAAAAATTTATAAATTTTTAAAAAAATTTTAAAAATTTGTTAAAATTTTGACAATTAACTTTTTTGTTTTTAATATAAAAAATGAAAATGGTTGACCCCATTTGTAAATATTTACCGATTTTTTTTATCTACCTTTTGCAAAATTTGGGAAAAAAATTACTTTTGATAAAAGGTATTTTCAAGTTACCGTTAGCAATATAAATAATCTAATAAATTTTATTTAGAATATGAGTTCATACGCAAACGTAAGAATATTCGAAGATATCAATCACTCAGCATCAGTGACTGTCACCGTTCATCCTGATGGAAATGAATATATCAAGGTAAGACAGCCACTGTGTTAAAAATTTCAATTAAAAATATCAAAATATAATTGGATGCACCGATATCATAAAAAAATCTACATTTTTAGGAAGGATACATTGGTTCAGCAAACTTATACTTCATGTGGGACCCGCAGAACCAGATATATAATTTCCACCTATTCAAGGACCAAACTAATGATCAGTATTATACAGTGAATCACAAATCCCCAAAAGCACGTACTTACAACTGGCCCACGTATCTTTATAACCGTAAGTATGACATTGGAATGACAGCTTTTATTAAAGATAACAAATTATTAGATAATCATTGATGCACTTTCTTTTAACAGCGTATAGTAATTATGACCAGTTAGTGCTGCAAGAGACCACCATTCCGGAAATTATTTATCCGGAAATACTAGTCGTTGTCGATTATGAAATGTTGATCGACATTCATGAAGATCATGTATTGATGTACATGATACATCGATGGAATCTAGTTGATATAGTGTACCGCGGGTTACGCAGCCCTACCATCAAATTTAGCATCGCAGGAATCATTTTACCAATGGTATTTATTTTTATTTTTTATAAATATATTCTTCTGGATGAAAAAATTAACTTTTTAGGAATTAATGATTTTTTTTTGTTTTTTAAATTACTTATAGAGTCCAGATTCACTGCAATATTTTTCTGATGGTTCATATTACATAAACAACAGAAAGAAAATCAACATGAACTCTTCACTGGATTTTTTCAAAAAATGGTTGTTTCTCCACAATCATATTATTCCAATCAACAGCTACGATCTGGCCATAACAATGTTATCGTAAGAATCTCCATCATATTCGCTTACTCCGATTGATATTCCTTTTTTTTTTTTTTTTTTTTTTTTTATTATTTAAATTAGTAACTGATAACCGTAATCAGCTTCAGTATTTTTAAAAGATCCTTAAGCTAGAGCCAGAGTATCTAATATGTTTCTGTTATCAGAAAAAGACCGGAACCTAACTACCATCAACGATGGTCGTTAAATCCTCAACGTGGTGCAGCATACTCAGGCTCTGCCTGTGAAACCGATTTTTATCGCCGAGAAGTAGTCAAAGTCGGTATTGTAATGGATGCTGGAGTCTACGTTGATATAATTGCAGCAGCTCATGAAGTTGCCCATTTGTAAGTATTTTTCATTTTTTTTATATTATGATATTTAGCATAGAATTTCAAACCAGGCTATAAAATTTTGAAAATTTGTTGTTTTAATAAGATTATTTGTGTAAAAAAAAAACTTTATTTCCTTTTTTAGACTTGGAGCTAATCATGATAATGGAATATGCAACGGTCCACCAAATTATATCATGGAAGGAGTGATCAAGCATTCAACGAGGGTGTTAGAATGGTCACAGTGTTCAGTTGAAGGATTTCAAAATTTTTTGAGGTAAATTTTTTTCTACCCAGAAAAAACAATTAGATTTGATCCGAAAAATCAGATGGAACAAAAATTGTAGGAAAAATTACAATTGTTACATCATAATCTAAGATTAGTCAGTATCATCACTTCAAAATTTTTGGAAGTGAAGATTATGAAAGTCTAGTCCTGGATTACGATGTGACAGTTATAATTTTTCTTACAATTTGTTTCATGTATGTATGATTTGAAAAATTCAAGTTAATTCCAAGAGTCCTCTCCGAAAATTACGTTGATGACAAATTTTTTCAAGACTACTGGACTTTTTAAGACTTTGGAAATTGTCATTAATTGCATTATTTTTCTGTTTTCTATGACTAAACTTTTTTTTTTGTTTCAGAAAAAATCCAACATGTCTGTACAATAAACCGAAATTGTAAATACTGAAAATAGATTAATTAATAATCCATAAGTACTCAATAACAAGTGATATATAAAAAATTTTTCAATTCTTCGAACGGGGATCTATTCTGAAGCCTTCCAAGAATTGCTCCAAGAGAGGAAAAAAATCTCAAATAGTTATAGTTTAACAATTATCACACTTGCAATGTACATGTTCAAGCAGAAGAAAAATTATTAATTAATAATTGCATAACTAATTGAAAAATTGTGATAAAAATTTTTTTAGGCGGATTATTGTTCATTTATTTATCCAGTAAAGCCCTGATTTTTTTTATTTCTTAAATTTTATATTCAATATGTTAGAATAATTTTTATTAATCAAGTGTTCAAAGTAGGCATGGCTTTCGCAAGCCAGAGCACCCATTTTCGGCCGTATTTTCATCCCTCTGGGAAAATTATTAATATTGGTCCTACAGTTCCGAGAGTCCAGACTTTTTTCTAGGAAATTTCCTCCTCCTTTTGAATTTAAAAAAAAATTTTTTAAATCTTTATTAGTTTTTAAGATATTTGTAGAAAACTAAATCCCCTTTTTCAGTTAATTCTTAATAACCTTTGCAATTAATTATTAATGAACAAATGCATTCTAAGCAATAAAAAAATTTTTTTAAGAAACTGTTTTTTTTTTTTTTTTTTAATCATAATTATCATCAAAGATTATATTATCAAAAAAAATTTTGAATTATCTCATGAACAACGCATTTGTTTATAAAAGTTTTTTAAACAATAAGAGGTAAAAATTATTAAAAATCATTTTTAAGTAGCTTCTGATCATAAGAAAATGGATCAATAATAATATTACACGAAAAAAAGAAAACTCGAAAAATTACAGTATAAAATGTAAAATCTATCCCGTTGTAATCAAAACTAGAAAAATTACAGTTTGAAATAACATTTTTCTAAATTCAATTTTTTAATTTAATATTCAAAGCTTTCAATGTAAATATTACACTCTACAATGTAATTCTTATAAAATCTGTAATAATTACAATCTGAAACTGTAATTTTTCCAGTTTTTATCACGAAGTGCCACGTTGCATTATATACTGTAATTTTTCGAGTTTTCTTTTTTCCGTGTATAAAAAAAATTTTTTTTTCAATGTTTAATAAAGCTTTATAATTTTTTACCTTGGTAAATTGTTAGTAAAAAAACGAAAATTAACAATTTTTTAATTTTTCCAACGGGAATCTATTCTAAGACCTTTGAAAAATAGCTCCACGAACGGAAAAAAATTCTTATATTAATAGTTTAACAATTATCGCACTTGCAATGTTAATGTTCGTGTTACAAAAAATTGTAAATTAATTAATGGATAACTTATTGCAAAATCACGATAAAAATTTTTTGACCACGGATTATTATTCATTGATCTGTCTTGTAGACGCCTGAATTTTTTCAATTTTTAATTTTCATATTTAATAAGTTTAAATAATATTTATTCATTAAAGGTCCGAAGGTGGCGTAGCTTGCGCAAACTGGAGTATCCGTTTTCGGGTGAATTTTCAACCCTCCGGGAAAATTATAAATATTAGTCCTACAATTCTAAGAGTTAGAACTTTTTTTAGGAAATTTTCTTCTCTTTTTGAATCTTTTTTCAAATTTGAAAAAATCTTTATTAGTTTTTGAGATATTTGCAAAAAACTAAACCCCTTTTTTTTTTAGTTAATCGTTAATAACTTCTGTAATTTTTGCAAGCGGAACTTCATTTTTTTCGAAAATCATCGAGATGCCATTCTGAATCGATTCTTAAGGAGTAAACTCCAAAAATTTGAATCTTTGTTGATGTATTATGTTCTTGTATACGATTGTAATCAAGCATATTTATTAGAGTGGTCCAAAAAAAAATAGTTTTTTGCCTATCATCTTAAAAGCTTCTCTAAGGTATAAAAAAAAATTCTCTCCAAAGCGCAGCTTGATATCTCAATTCTTCATGAAGCTCAATGAATTTTTATTTTCCCATTTAAATAATACGTAAAAAAATTTTATTTACGTTTTCATTCGGTAAAACTATGAAATACATTTTTTTTTGTATTTTTTGTCAATTATTCTTGTAGGAAATTTAATTCTCTACAAAAAAGTACTGAGGTAGTTTCTTCGTAATCTTAACGAGTAAAAAGTTATTGAGCTTTAAATACTCGCACAAAAGAAAATTTAAACGAAGATAGTTTCAAAGCAACTTTTCGAAAAATTTTTTGGTAACTGTATGTAATGATTTCAAAATTTATCAAATTAGACTGTTTCTAATATAATTAACACGTGTCTTTAGATGAAGTATTAACTGTGAATTATGAATAATTTCTCTCATTACAATTTAGATATTTTTTCCTATGAGCAGTGATTTTTCAAAATTGAACTTGAATTTCATTACGGAATCTGAATCGAGGGCAAGCTAGTACTTCCGGATGTATACTGAAGTAAATTTTTTTATTTAAGAACATGTAGGACAGGGAGGACAGGTGAATATTTAAATTTTGAACATGATGCTGGGACATTTTTTGACCGAATGAAAAATCATGAAACTTTGCAGGAGTACGTAAATAGAAGTCTTCGGGAATTGATTTTTTTATTTTTGAATTCAATCATTAAAAAAAAAAAATGATAAATAAACAGGTAGAGTTCGTGCGTAAAACTGCCTAATCTCAGGAGTCATCACATATTTAAATAGACAAGCTTAACTATAAAGAAATTGCTAATAAACTTACAACCAATATAATCTTTAAGACTGATTTAATTTTTTGGTTTTTTCTTATTTTAGTTTATATGACTTATAAGACATAATTATTAAAATGCAGCTAGGTTAGGGTAAAAAACTAATTGTCAACAAAAAATTTAATTTACTATATATCTTCATGTAGGCCGCAAGAGAGTGCTAAAAGTAAATTATCTAGTTAAAATTTTTTAAGCAGTGGTTAGAGTATTTACAAAGTCTGGTAATCTCCTTCAGTGCATTTTACATGTGGTTCAAATAAACAAACCGATTATTAAATTATCATTTGTTGTCACTGGTCCAGACTGAATTACCGATATCAGACTGTATACCATGTTTTTAAGAAAAAAATATAAATTACATAATCAAATACTTTGAAACAGAAAATGTGATACAACATGGATTCTAAAATCATATCTGATTGAATTTTCTTTTATTGCGAGTATTTAAAGCTTAATAACTTTTTACTCGTTAAGATTACGAAAAAACTACTTCAGTACTTTTTCTAGAGAATTAAATTTCCTAGAAGGATAATTGACGAAAATACAAAAAAATTTTTTCGTAGTTTTACCGGATGAAAACGTAAATAAAATTTTTTTACGTGTTATTTAAATGGGAAAATAACAATTCATTGAGCTTCATTAGGAATTGAGATATCAAGCTGCGCTTTGGAGAGAATTTTTTTCATACCTAAGAAAAGTTTTTGAGACAGCAGCACTTGAAAAAAAAAATAAAAATGTTTTTTTTGGACCACTCTAATATTTATGTATTTATTTATTGTAACCAATATATTATATATTTATAATTAAAAAATACTATATAACATAACATACTACGTGCCAATTGTAATTTTTTTCAGATAGTTGTTGAAAATGACTGTAAAGATTATTTATTGATTCAAAAAAGATCTATAGTTCCTGAATATATCATTAATCAGATGCGCAAGGATTGTTTATATTTCATATTTCTATGTAATAGCTGTCAAACAAATCGGCTGCCCAATTTCAAAACACAGTAACTAACATTTAGAAATTTTTAACAATTTTTCTTATTAAAAAAAAGTTTGCCTGCCAAATTGATGAAAAATTTGATTTATGAATAGAAAATACTTGAATATTAATATTTTTAAGAAAAAATACTTAAAATTAAGGTCTAAATGTTATAAAAAATCAGCAATATTCAAAAAAAATTAGCTATAAAAATTTTGCAGTTACTGTGTTTTAAAATTGGGCAGCCGAAATTCGCCAAAGGTTTTACCGTAGATAACTTTTTGTTGAATCTTCATGTTTAAAACACTGATTAAAATTTAAAATATATCTTCATTCTAATGATTGTAAGACTCGAGGTTTATATTTTATATAACACTCATATTTATTTATACATCTACAAGTAATAACCCGACAATGACTACGGAATGAGACAACTAATGAAAGCCAATATAATTAAGGGATGACAATGACTGGTGGCGTCGGAATGTCTCTAACAATCTCTCTCGTAGTCCTCTCAACCCTCGTTGAGTGGGGGCGAGTCTTATCAAGGGCTGGGGGTAAGACCTTACGTCACCGATCTCGGGCCTCACGATACTCGACAGCCTTCAGCCTTGGCAATAAGAATAGCGTTGCTTACATGATATAAATTATTTTTAAAAAACAAGAATATAATTAATAAAGAAAAAAAGAAAATGAAGCTCAATCACGCTTTCAACCACGTGGCTTTCGGTATTTTATTGCAAAAATAAATTATTTTTGATAGTATATAATAGTTCATAATAAAAATAATTATTTATAACAAATGTTTACTAACAAAAATAACCTAATCATTGTTTACGAGAATTATTTGTTTACAAATAAATATTGTTCCACGTGTTGAGAGGTGAGAACATTATTCTCCTCAATTTGAAGGCGGAATTTGGTTTCTCTCGGCTCTTTTCGGTTTTCCGACACACTGACATGCTCGCTAACGTTAGCGCGACGGGCACGTGGTTTTGAAGAGGGAGTAATTTTACCCATGATCTAGTTGCACTGTCTATTCTTATCCAGTGGGCCAACTGAATAAGAATAAAAAAATGATATACAATTGAAAATGATGAAAAGGTTTTGTCAATACAGCTTTTAGACTTTCGAGCTCAAACGACTTGCAAATGTATGTAAAAAAATTGCTTGATTTAAAAATTTTCGAGCGTTTTGAGCTTGTATCTTACGAAATGTTCCAGGAGTCGTCTGCATAGCGCAATTCAAATTTCTATAGAATTATTTATTGAATATATTTGAAATAGTTTGTGAAAAAGGAAAAAAAATCGCTCGAACAGGGACTTGAACCCTAGACCCTCAGATTAAAAGTCTGATGCTCTACTTTTTTTTTTTTTTTATAGAAGTTTTATTGAATTAACCAGTACAATATTAAGTGGCGTCTTTTTTGTTGTTGTGTGACCGCCGCCAAATTGGATGGCATTGATGGCGGTAACACTTTTACTTTTGTTGTTTTATTAATAAATTTTGTGATGTTGTTTACTAAATATATGTTTCTTTATGTACTAGAAGCTCTGCTTCTTTTTAGTGGGCACTGGAATTTTATTTCGAGTGCGTTAATTCACAAATGGGCGATGATGTCGAGCAGCGTTATAAGCACGTCCGACACGAGTCACGGATTTTTTAGAAATAGTCTGATGCTCTTCCGACTGAGCTATCCGAGCCTGAATGCATGTAATTAGTGAGTTCAATATCAGCATAACCTTCCAAACAAGAGAAATATGCCATAAAATCTACATTTATTGAGCTCTCAACTCTCTTAAAATTAAGATGTTGAGATAGTAAGACATTTTTTTGCATATATTTTCATGCTTATGATACATTCGACCAATCACATCACGAATAAATTGACTTTATATATATCCATTTCAATTTTATTTTAGGATATTTAGTAAATATATTTGAAATAGTTTGCGAAAAAGAAAAAAAAAATCGCTCGAACAGGGACTTGAACCCTGGACCCTCAGATTAAAAGTCTGATGCTCTACCGACTGAGCTATCCGAGCCTGAATGCGTGCAATTAGTGGGTTTAATATGAACATAACCTCCCAAACAAGAGAAATATACCATAAAATCTACGTTTATTGAGCTCTTAACACTCCTGTAATCAAGATGTTGTGATATTAAGACATTTTTTTGAGAATTTTGAATTTTTTATCTACTAGAACTTAACATGCACGCGTAAGCACGCGCCTAAATATAGAGCTTGCATATATTTTCATGCTTATGATATATTCAACCAATCACATCACAAATAAATTGACTTCACATACATTCATCCCAATTTTATTTAAGGATTCTGAATAGATCAACTTATTTTAAGATGTAGTGTGGGGCATTAATTTCTCCATTGAAAAAGAAAAAGGAAACAGTGTGATAGCATCAAACAAAATTGAAAATCGTATTATCTGATAGTCGTCGAACTTATCCGATGGCATTTTTCATACTTTCAGAAAAATCGTTAACAATACGAACCTTAATGATTTAACACATTACGAAGTACGATAGGTAACGCTCCGAGTGCACCTTGGGTCCTTTAATTGTCATTTCAGAGGCACGTGACAATGACCTTCGGTGAGTTGTCAAAAACGCTTGCAAGAGTGCACAAAGATCCGCAACATAATACAGTGTCAGTTTATGGTCAGTTGTTGTTACAGCCGGGTGCAAGATGTTTGGGCTTAAAGTTATTTTTATTTGGCTGCTAGTCAGTAAATTTTCATTTGTTTATCCTGCCCAGGTGAATTAAAATTAGTTTTATTTCGTGATTTATTTTTTTTTTAAATATAGATTTTTAATTAGTTAATTCAATTTTTCAGATAAGGTTCAACAGCTCAGAATGCGATGGGGAGAGAGTAAAAGGTATGATATTGGTGTTTATGATAATTCAATGTTTACTAATATACTGTGAAAAAGTTCAATATTAAACTGTAAAAACTTCTTAAAATGAATGAAGTGCAAATGACCCGATGTGAAAATTTTTAACATAATAGGGTAAATACCCCAATAGATGGACGGTTAAGCAAACTCTCGTGTTTTATTAAAAAAACAATATAGTCATATACAGATAAGTTGTGATAAAGTAAATTATATTCATGTAAAAATATATAATTAACCAGGAAAAAATAAGTAAAACTTCGTAAAACGTTGTAGTAATTAATAAAAAAGAAAAATGTAAGAAAAAATTAAAAACCCCAGTAGATGGACAAAATCTCCAGTAGATGGACAGTCAATACCAATAGATGGACACTACTTACAAGCGATATTTTCGATTCATTATTTATATCAGAAATAATTAATTTATTAATTTTTTCCACTAAAAAATAAAGCTTGATAAAATTATAGAAAAAAGGTGATAAATCAGATGGTAATTTTCAAAATACATCATAAAGTAATTTTATTAATTTTGAACACGTGATGCTTTCTCATGTAAAGTAACATATAAAATATATTAATATAAAGAATACTAATAATTAATAAATTATCAATATAAATTTATAAAACACAACGTTAAAAACATTTTATGTTGTCTTCTTCTTCCTTTTAATAGGCCTGTTCTCTTTTGCTTTTAAATTTCCTTCTCTCAATTTTCACTTTTATTCGGCGTTTTCTTTTTTCTCTTCAATTTCTTCAATAATCATAATAATACTTTCATTTTCAGTACATGTCTATTTGCTATAATCTTTACTCTTATTTTCACATTGATCCACCAATGAAATAAAAAAAAAAAAAAAATAAGAAAATTCATCATATAAACTCAATGTCCATCTATTGGATAAAGGTCAGAAAAGTGTCACCAATAGATGGACACTAAATTCTATTATTTCTTTTCGATTTTATCATTAAAATATTATATTTCTAGCTTTATTAGTGAAATATAAGCGTAATAATATGTACAAATCTTACTTTTTTTATTATTTTTAATAATAATAAGAAATAACGTCCACCAGCTATCTGTCACATGCTTACTAGTGGTGGCGCTCTCAGAGCAAAACTTCGAGACGTCCAATTTAAATAATTTTTTTAAGCTATTATTTTAAATAAAAAGTTAAAAAAAAAATTACTTTTCGCTCTCAGAACTACTTGTAGACATAAAAAAAATAACGGCTTGAGATTTTTGTTCTTAAAACTAATGTAATTGCTTCTAGAAATAATATCTGTCCATCTATTGGGGGGTGTTTATCTATTGGGGTATTTACCCTACTTAAAATATTTTGAAATTAAATTTTTTTGTTCAAATTGAATATACAAACATTTATTATTAGTGTCTAGTGTCTAAGTGTAAAGGGATGATTGAAATTAAAATTATCCACAAAAATAATTTTTTTTTAAATAAAAATATAACTATTTGCAGATGCAGATTGTGAAAAAGGTGAAATTAGATTTTCATCGCGACATAAACGATCAACGACTGATAAATTTTCAATCAGCCTCGTAGCTTTTGGAAAAGAAATCAATTTGTTGTTGACAGAAAGAGAAGGTGCATTTTTTAGTTCAGCTATGCCAGTTTACAGGCTTTTTAGAGCTGCTGATGTGACATACAGGATAGATGGCAATAATGTAAGTAAAGATTTATAGTATTTAGCTTTTGTGTGATGATAATGAAGCAAAATTTTTCAAGTGTCAAGTTTTCGCATTACTAAAGTCAAAAAGGGATACATTCAATTATACGCTCTCCTGTCTCGGTAAAACCAAGTGTGAAAATTTATTGTGAAGGGTTACATTTGTTTTCTGAGTTTCTGCTTCGGAAATTCAAAGGCTTAAGCTTCTACCCTTGGAAATTGAAAGTTATTGTAAATTCGGAGAAAGATCACAATTTTAAGATTTCTAAGTTGACGGTGAGAAAAAGAATTGTTTTTCATAACTTTTAGTTGGAGAGCCAAAAGGGTGTATAGTTAGCGTTACGCTCATTTAAAATTAGTCACATCTTAAAGGGTTATAATTAACGTTACTTACACTGATCTCTGAAGAGAGAATCGAATGCTCTTCTACCGGTCAAAATCGTTCAAAACCCAGACATTCACAAATTCTAAATTCTCACTTCTGTCTTAAGGCTTCATAACTGTATATATTTATCTTTTCTATTTTTAAAAGATATGTCAATAAATCTACTGATTTCGACCGGTGGAGTACTATTCGATTCTCTCTTCAGAGATCAGTGTAAGTAACGTTAATTATAACCCTATAAGGGTTCTAGGTCATTATATCCATTGCAATAAAATCCAATGAAAAAATATCCAATGACAAAAATATCCCATTGAATAATGTCCAATAGTAAAAATATACAATTCAAATATATCTAATCAATAATTAATTATTATTGATGTCCAATAGTTAAAATATCCAATTCAAATATATCCAATCAGAAATTAAAAATTATTAATGTTCAATAGTAAAATTATCAAATTCTAAGATATCCAATCACATATTATTTAACATTAAAGTCCAGTAGGAAAAATATCCAATTCAAAGATATCCAATCATTAAATATTTATTATTACTATTCAATAGTGAAAGCATCCAATTCGTTTATGTTGGAGCATTATTAATTTTTTAACTGGGGGGCTTCGTCCCCCAATCTCCAACGGGGCTCTGCCTCTGAACCATCTCTAATTATTTTTTCTTTCCTCATTCGGCCTTTTGACTTTTTAACTTAGAGGCTTCGCTCCCCACCCCCACCGGGGCTCTGCCCCTGGACCTCCTCTTATTTTTTTTTCTTTCCTCACCTTATAATTATCATCATCATCATCATCATCATTATCATCGCCATGACCATCATCATCATCATCATCATCATCATCATCATCATCATCATCATCATCATCATCATCATCATCATCATCATCATCATCATTATAATCGCCATGATCATCATCATCATCATCATCATTATCACCATGATCATCGTTTCGACATTTTTATTTTGGATTTATTTGCAATTGGATATTATTGGATTGGACATTATTTTTGGACATTGTTGTCTTGGATTTTATAACCGGTAACCGATTTGTACATATTGATTTACAAATATGAATTAAATCATTGGCATTAATTAACGTTGGATATATTTGTGACTGGACATATTTTGTTGGATTTATTTGTAATTGGATAGTATTGAATCGAAGATTATTACCATGGACATTATTGCCTTGGATTTTCTGACCGGTTACCAATGTCTGATAATTGAGCGAATGAAAAATTTTTCACTTGAAAAAAATATTTTTTTGAATAAATAAATTTTTTTATCTCAGGAATGTGGACAAGATAGAATAATAATAACAAATTACATTATTATTTCTGCTATTTAAGCAGAAATAATAATGTAATTTGTTATTATGATCCTATCTTGTCCACATTCTTGAGATAAAAAAATTTATTTATGATAACTATGGACGATAATATTAACTATAATTTTTCTGAATTGTATTTGTAAGGAACCATTAATAACGTAAATGATTTAATATTCTTATGTTTAGGATATGGATGAATTTGTAAACACAAAAACATTCGAAGAAGCCTCTCACTCTGCATCGGTGACCATTGAAATTCTTCCCGATGGGGCTGGAAAAATTAAGGTAAGATAATTATCGTTCAAACGATTTCAAATATCAAGATACATATAAATTTACCAATTTTTTACAAAAAATTTATAATTTCAGGGAGGATTCATTGGTTCAGAAAGTTTACTGTTTATTTGGAACCCACAGAACCAGGTGTATCAATTTTATAAATTCAATGACGGAAGAACTACCGAAGAGTATTTTCTGAATGAAAATTACCTAACGTCTCACGCCGATAACTCGCTTGAGTATCTTCCTTATCGTAAGTATGACCGTTAAAGGACAACTCTTATAGAAGATAATTAATCAGTAAGGATAATCATTGAATAACCATTCATTAATTTTTTCTCACCAGCGTATAATTATTATCAGAACTTGCAAAAGTCCCGGATTCCAAAAATTATCTATCCAAAAGTACTAGTGGTCGTCGATTATCAATTGTTGATCAATATTGGAGAAGATAAAATAATGATGTACGTGCTGCACCGCTGGAATCTAATTGACATGGTCTACCGAGGCCTCCGCAGTCCTCAATTCAAATTTAATATCGCGGGAATTGTTATATCAACGGTAATTTTTTTTTTTGTTGGAATGATCGAACTAATTTTATGAAAAAACTAATTTTATCTTTGGTCTTAAGATTTAAGTTTATAATTAAGTCCAATATGTCCTGATGAAGCCTGATGTTTATATGAAGCTGCATGTGGGTGTATCAGGACGTATAAAAAAATATATACAGGACCCGACTTCAACATCTTCAACTTAACTATCTACTATCGTAAATTTTAATGTGTAAAAATATGAAAGTGATGATAATGGAAGTCTGGTTCTGAATTACGATGTGATGATTGTAACTTTTGCTTCAATTTTTTTTCCATTTGATTCATTTATTAATTTATTTTTAATATAACTGTATTTACTTTGAAATTTTTAATCGTGATGATATGAAAATATTTTTTAAAAGTTAACGATTTTTTTTCTGTTCTTAAATGTCTAATAGGGTCCGGATTCATTGAAATACTTGTCTGATAGTTCATATTACGTCAACAACGTGAAGAATGTGGACATAAACGCTTCACTGAATTTATTCAAGAGATGGTTGTTTCACCACAATCACATTATTCCCATTAACAGCTACGATCTGGGCATAACAATGATATCGTAAGAATTTTTATTACATTCGTTTATTCCAAGTCATACTTCTTTTCCATAATTAGAATTAGTTCTCAATAATCAAACTCAGCTTTAGAATTCTTAAAAGATCCTAAAGCTAGAAGCATAATATAATATGTTTGTGTCATCAGGAAACAAACAATACCTTCATATTATTCAGAATCAGGAACGATTAGTGTCAATGGTGAAGCGTTTAAAGGTACTGCCTGTGTAACTGATTACGGTCGCCAGGAAGTACTCAAAGTTGGCGTCGTGTCAGATGCTGGAATCTACATGTATATCATCACAGCAGCCCATGAAGTTGGTCACTTGTAAGTATTTTTCACTTCATTTATATCATAATACTAGGTATTATTATGATACAAAATTAGAAGTCAGGTTTAAAAATTTAAAATCTATCCTCATTTCTTTTTTTTTCGTCATAAGTAATAAAAATACTGAATATTCCAAAAATTCTTTTAGATTTGGAGCTGATCATGATGATGATATATGTACTGGTCCAGGAAATTATATCATGGCAGCATCGTCACAGCATACGAATCTTCACCTCGAATGGTCACAATGTACAATACAAGCATTCAAAAATTTTCTAAGGTAAATTGTTTTGCATGCCTCATAGCGCGAAGCGCGTGAGGCACGCGGAAAAAAGTAAACTGTAAAATTAACTCGGGTTCCGGTAAATTTTTATAGTTTCAAACAGTATAGTGAATATCGGGATGGCACAAATGTAAATATTACAAAACAATGTAGAAAGTGTAAAAGCTACAATTTATAATTTAATGTCGAAAATGCGATCAGTAGCTGTCACCATAGTAAATGACGACTCTCTCATCTTAAAAAATTACAGTTTCAAACAGTAAAAACTGCCGTTTCAATATTTAGTCTACACTATGAAGAGAAAGAGAAGGTCTCACACTCGAAGAATTTAACATTTGAAACAGTAAAAATTCTACTCTTAAAATATATATTTTACCAGTCTAAGCAAATTAATAATTATAGTTTGATTTTTAGCGTTGCGTTTAAAATTGACCATTTTACTTTGAAAATATTGACGTTGCTTGTATAGAAATTTAGTAACTGTATTTAATATTTTTTACATATCATGTGATCATTTTTTACGTGAAATGATGTCACTCGCTGATTTTGTATGTACCAACGATTACTCTCGAACAAAATCATATATCGAGACCGAGCTTTTTTCATTAGTTCTAGAATTCGATAAACTGGTGCCGTACTTCATATCAGTAGCCTAGTTTACGTAGTTTTTTTCTTATGAATTTCGTTAAAATTTACTATGATACACATGTACAAAATCAAAAGAACTTTACTTATTTCTCTCACGTGAAGACTAAGGCGCTACTTAATCAAGCTAGATTTCTTTTCGACTGAGTGCGTGAATAACAAAAAATTCGGGCGCCATACTTAAAAAAAAATAGAAAATACGCTATAAAAAATTATTTAATTATTTTTTTTCCTTTTAAAAATCAATTACACAATTTATTTTTTGCTTAAGAAATAATGAGTGTTATTAGGTGTGCACTTTTAGATTTTCCAAACTTTTTTCTACTTTTGATTATCATCATTTTTTCTTATTTATCATTACAGAAAAAACCCAACGTGTATGTCCGACCAACCGAACATCAAAATATTTACAGGAAATGTGTAATATGTGAGTCATTAAAAATTAAATAATAATTAATCGATCTCCTAGAACCGACGTTTGATCTAATTGAAAGAAAATATAAAAATTTGTTAAAGCGTACCTATCAATACGATTGTGATCAAAGATAGATATTTATTTGTTGATTGTAACTACTATAGGGAAAAGAGGGGGGGGGCGGCAAAACGGACCCTTTAAGAAAAAAATGTTCAAATCTTTAGCTTAGGTTCCACATACGATTTGTAGTCGATGTAACATGTGGAACCCATGCTAAATCCAAATTAGTAATTTGGAGACCAAAACATTCTTCATAAATTTGTTTGATCTTATCAGATAACGATCTTCGATTCCTTTCCAGATTGAATTCTCCACAAATGTAACAAAATGAATCAGGACTTTTATCACACAGATAAGAATTACTTCTTGTGATAGTATACTCTCCAGTAGCCAAGTTTCCCACTTCTGAAGAGCTGCAGTCACTTGATGACGACGCCTGCGAGCCTGCTTTCTCACCCTGACCAGACGCCGATACTGGGGCTCCGACTCCCTGCATCGTAAAGTACTTATCACTTGTACCTGCCATGACGGCACACACGCCATTAACCCAGGGACTCTGCCAGATGGTTCTGTTGCCCACCGTCACCACGTGGAGGTGCCCTGGTTACAGGCACAAGCAATTAAGTCATCAAAAGTCAAAAACGAGAGTAAAAAAACAAAAAAAATTACTTTTTTCGGAATTTTCGAGAGTTTGTGTGATTTTTTCACATTTAAAATGGCTTGTGGTCTCAATAAAGTTTCGATTCATATTCAGCGGATCGAAATACATGAAAATCACGCTTAGTTTAGTTCCAAAAAACTGTCAATTTTCATCATTTTTACGGTTTTTTTGAAGTTTTCTCGAAATTTAGAGGGTGTAGGGGTCAAACTGACCTCGAATTCGGATTCAGCGGACCAAAATACGTACCCTTATGTATGTCCGGTCAAATGCATATTCTACTTATTTTTTTTTGTGTGCCGGTGTAATTGTAGGTAAAATTTTAAATAATTAAATCGAAAAACAATTTATAGATTTTAAAAATAAAGCAGCAAATTAAAAAATATAATTGTCTTTATCACTTAATAATATTTATTATATTTTCATATTAGATTATAAGAAATAATTAGTTATAATGAAGATTAATCTTTTAAAACAAGGTCGTTAAACGTAACAGGCAAATTTAGTTTGGCCCAAACTTTAGTATTTTTCCACTCCAGAATAAACATGACAGTCACTTTTTGATTTTGATTTACATCAAATTTTTGAATGTTAGATGAATTCCCACTCATCTAAAAAAAATAAAACTTACGTCAAAATAAATTTTAGTATTGCATACTTGGTATAAAAAAAAAAAAAAATTTAATAAAAAAAAAAAAACCAGTAACTGGCAGTTAAAAAATTCAGAAATTTTAATTTATAATAATCATAAATTTTACAGAGAATATTTTTTTAATATCTACTATTAAGAGTACTTAATTTTATAAAAACAAATTTTAAGGTTATCTTTGAAGAAAGAAAGGTTATCTACAGTATTCAGAAATTTCAATAATAAATAAATAATAACTCACCGTTGGTTACATCAATTTTTTTTGTTCGTATTATAAACTCAATTTATTGTTAATTTTTAGATTAAATAACTTTATTATTAACACTCAAAACACCAACAAAATAAATGCCAATGATGACGCTCACTTTATGAAAACGGTTGCCGCGTAAAGTAAAGAACCGACGCGCTGTTAACACAAAGTTAATGTTATATTGATGGAGATTTTGACACAAACTTTGCGTTAATTCTACAGTAACATACAAAATGTGTTAATGAAGAGTGTATAACACATTTTTTATGTTACAGAATAGAGTAACACAAACTTTGTGTTATTTTAACACACTACAATTTTTAACACAAACCGTTTTCGACACAAATACACAATATTTTTTACTGTGTATGGAATAAAGTACAAAATATGTATTGGAACAACAATTAACGAAAATTATAATTAATCATTTATTTTTAATTTCACATTAGTGAACTGAGAGTCAATAATAAAACATTTTAATTTATCACAATCTAACTTTATAAAACTAGAATTGCAAAAAATATTGAAATCAAAGTATTTAATAGTAAATATAATATATTTTTATTTGGTTATTATTAATTTCAGAATTTAAATCAGTTAAATCAGAGTCAACAATAAAACAACATATTTTTAATTTTAATCCATCAACAGAATATTGTAAAACTCATTAAAATTCAAGTATTTAACAGTAAATTTAGATTCTAATTATCTAATAATCAATCATTTTAAAATTTAAGTCAGTGAAATTACATCAAACAATAAAACAATAATTTAATTTAATTTTTTTAAATCCACACTGTGAAAATTATTAAAATTTAAGTATTTTGCATTGAATTGAATTTTTCTACTCAGAAGAAGTTTTTTTGAAAAAAAAAAAAAAAAGAAATTTATTTTTAGAATTTTGAAATTGAATGTTTATTCGAAAAACCCCATGAGTCACTGACTTACGGGATTTCTCAACTAAACGAGATTTATATCGACCGATTGGTTAGGTCTTGAACACGGATTTAATATTTTTTGGTGCTGGTATAAGTGAGGGGAAATTCAGAGAACCAAAAAATGCAATAAACCCGATTTCGAAAAAAATATGACTTATGGGGTTTCTCAAATAAACGATTAATTTATTTAAGCTAACATCATGAATATTAGTTGAGTTCTATTTTCACCAGTGTGTAAATCAAATGAACTAACTAACAGTATCAAAATACCTGATATTCTGATTATCAAAATACTTTTTTTTCAGTGTGGTTACAAAATATACAGAAAAGTGAAAACAATATCCTACAAAAAACAGTTTCACTGTAAACCGTCGCGCCGAGTACACGTTCAACTATTGTTACAAACTATAATGATTTGATTTTTACAAAAAACTATTGAATCAAAAAAAAAAAAACCAAGTACAAAAAATTTTTTAGATTAAAAAAGCGCCAAAGACAGTAAATATTAAGGACAAAAATTTAATGTACTTGGTGTGCATCATTCGAATACTTTGATTACCCACAGTTTTTCAAATTGATATTAGTAGTGTGAATTATAATGCACACTCTTTTCTTTTTATTTAAGACAACAAATATCAAAAAGCTTAAGTGATAATATGTACAAACTTTATGTCAAAATTAACAATATTCGAACATAACCCGCACACACCGTTTGTTTTTCCCTTTTCGGTGCCACCTGGTGGCTAAACTCTGTCTACTACCTTTACAAAGTAGTATTCCTATCGACGGTTACACCCTAAATCGCGGCCCTATTTACCCCTAATCCCGTTTGGGTGCTTGGAAAGCAACCCTTTCCGGCCCTACTTACCCCTAATCCCGTTTGGGTGCTTGGAAAGCAACTCTTTCTAGCTACGCGGTGGCCAAATTTCCCCCACATGGTCAAGTCAGCACTTACCTGGTTCCTGGTCGGAGACGAGGTAGGAGTTCCTTGGTAATCTTCCTGGTGAATGGTCTTCTACTAGGAAGGTTTTTACCACTGGGAAACTTGGTTGTTCTTTTCCGTCAATAATAATTGCTTTTAACAATTTTTTGACTAGTCTTGCCAAGTGAGAATTTCTCGCCACCTAGTAGCATATTTAAAACTACATAAATCGGAAAAATCTTCTAAGTTCTTTTCCGATTTATTCAAAAATGAATTTGATTTTGCCGAAATATCTGTTAACAGATTCACTCATTACATCTTTTTTTTTTAACAGATTTTATTTCCATACTAATCCTGGTCAGGAATTAGAAAAAATAATTATTTCTCAAATAATTATTCTTTCCGATTTATTATTTTCGCCCAATAGTATATTACACATCTAGGGCAGTAAAATAAGAAATGTCTCAGATCACATGTAATTGTTGTCCGAGGCGAAGCCGAGGTCAATAAACATGTGATCTGAGGCTTTCTTATTTACTGCCCGTGGTGTGTATACTATTTTTCTCCTCGACGGAGGCGGAAAGCGGCATTTTCGTTTAGCGCAGCGGAAGGAAAATTGACGCTTTCCGCCCGGAGGTGAGAAAAATAATTATTTCACAATAATTATTTTAACGATTTAATATTTTTACCAATAAATTGATCAATTTTAATTGTGAGGTAAATGTAAGTAAAATAATTTTTGTTCTTCTATAGAACAAAAATTTCCGTTACAGTGATCGGCTTTTAACATTTCTCAAACTATACTCTACCAGCGACAAGTTTATGGCTATTACGCCACCTGTCGAGTGCCATCGAACTACACATTTCAAACTCGCTCGCTGTCTTGCTCGCACTCATACTCATGACCATCATAATCATTCAAATATTAATTTTACAATTAGAACAATTGAGTTCACGAATTAAAAATATTTGACATAAATAATACTGGACTAGTTTCAACATAAATTAGAAATTAAATTACGCTCGTAATTAATAGAATGATAAGTGTCACTATATAAGACATATTACAAAAATCTATTACAGTATTTGATTGAATGCCTCAATAATCGAAACTACTTTTCGAATTCGAAGAATAAATATATAATGGCGTCTTTTGCAGTAAATTTGATGGTATTAGTAATTGTAGTGGTGTTTAAATTGGTAAGTGACTGTTTGATATATTTCTTTGGAATACATAGTTGATAAGTAAGTGATCATTAATAGCTTTTGTAATTGACAGGTTCAATCTGAATTTCTGAATGAAATCCCTGATAGTGGATCAAGAAGTAAGTAAAGACTAAATTGATTTATTGTAGAAATTAACAAAAAATTTCCCTTTATGTAGAAACAACATTTTTTTAACTTCCCGCTAATAAAATTGAAAATTTTCAAAAATCGGGAAGTTATTGGTTTTACCCCGTTTTTCGAAAATCGAGTTTTCATCAGATCTCAACGTTTTGAGGTCCTAGGAAGCTTTCCTGATTATTCCCGCGAGGGTGTCACTATGTCTGTATGTGTGTGTGTGTGTGTGTGTGTGTGTGTGTGTGTGTGTGTGTGTGTGTGTGTGTGTGTGTGTGTGTGTGTGTGTGTGTGTGTGTGTGTGTGTGTGTGTGTGTGTGTGTGTGTGTGTGTGTGTGTGTGTGTGAGTGTATGTAAACCTCTTATAACTTTTTAACGGTTGAACCGATTTCGTCGCGGTTGGTGCCATTCGAAAGGGCTTCGCCAAACTTAGATTTTCTGTTAATTTGAACCGATTCGGACCGATAGATTTTGAGAAACTTGGAGAAATCTAAAAAAAAGTAGGAAAAAAAATTTTTTCTGAAGTGGTTTTTTTAGGATAACATTTAAACGGCTCGATCGATCGATTCCAAAAACTAATCAGCTCTCAACCTTGAAAAACCACGTCTATCGCCGCTAATACGGTCAAAATCGGTTGATTCGTTCGAGAGATATCGTGAACGAAAGAAAACCGAAAAAAGTATTTTTTCAGAGTTACTCCGAAATTTCTAGTTTGACCAATTGAAACTTAGAAATTATTTATAAGGCTTAAAAAACTACGTAGAATGCCGCCAACCGCGTAAAAATCGGTTCATTCATTCAAAAGTTATTGCGGTATGAACATTCAAAAAATAGTGTTCTATGAAACTTCTATCAGACTTTTGAGCTCAAAGAGCTCAAAAGCATAGAAAAGGTATCTTTTTGAGCTCGAAGAGCTCTAAAGATGGCCTTTAGGGTCAACCGTTTTCCTAATTTTTTATTAAGATAAAAGCCTCCATTATTGAAACTATAAGAGTGATCATGAATAATTGAATTTTTTTATTGTGCTTCAAATCAAAATTTTCAACTTTTTTTTTTATAGGACACTTTAATCATTGTTTTTGCTTATATAATTTAATTAATTACTTTTAATAGCAATAAATTTAATAATTATTATATCAAATTAAAACCAACAGGTCGAATTTAAGCATTATTGACAGCACAAAAAATTCAAAGAGCCGATTATTGACATACCATTAACCCTATTATTGACAGGTCTTTTATTACAGTTGAATTTATATTAACAATAATTATTTTTACTACCCGGGTCCAAAAATTTAATCAGTTTTATGATAAATGAAAATTTTTAATATTTTTCATTCAATTTAATTTTATTATGTATATCTATTTTATATAAGAATTTAATCTGTTTCAGCCCGTATACTATTTCCAATTCAAACTCATTTTAGGCGATTTTTAATGTTATAATAAAATAGTTTTCTATTGTTTCAAGATCTAAATCAGACGTTTTTTGTCACAATTATTTAGCTGGTTTTGATCGCATCAAGGTCAAAAACAGACCAAAACGTTCCATAATTTTTAGTCGGTTTTTGATCGCCTGTAGATCAAAAACAGACCTTTTTCGAAATAGATAGTAATAATAATAATAAAAATAATAATAATATATTTGTTTATTATTATTTTATTCATGTCCTCGAAGATCCTCTACAGGACACAGCTTTTCATTCTCTGAAACTGAAATAGTGACTATTCACTATTTCGTAGTGCAATGTATACCAAACGGTATTCTTCGCATTACCAAATAGTCAATACCGCTCATTAAATGATGCGTGAAAGTATAAAGTTTAATATTAATCTTTTCATCTTATCAACATTTTAATCTTGTCGATGTATTCATATTGTGTTTAATATCAATAATTAGAAAACCCTAGATTTAGATCCAATGAAACGATGAGAAATATTTTACGTATGTTAATAAAAATTTATTAGTTATCACTGCAACTAATACTCAAGATACAAAACTTTTATAATCCATGAAATGTTAAGCTATGACAAATAAATATGACAGATGTAAGATTATGATCAACGATCAGTTTGTAAAACAAGAGAGTGCATGAATGTATTATAAATTAATTTATTTCTCCAAACAAAAACAGTATAAGATTTCATATTGAATTTGAAAACAATACATAAAGTCTATCTACAAATTAAATAGACTAAAAACCGATCAAACTTTTAAAACTTTTTAGTCTCATTAGATTAGAAACAACATAAAATATTCATAGCTGCTCAATTATTTTACTAAAAAGTTATTTAGACTTAAAACAGATCGAAAATAATTTGAATAGTAGACCAAATACAGATGAAAATGTTTTTAAAAGTTCAAATACAGATCAATAAGTTCAAATGCAGATCATTTAGCTTAAAATCAGTTTAAATTTTTCGACCCGAGTAACTAATGCAAAACTATCAATAATTTTTATTATTTAAAAATTTGTTTAAGACCTAGCGTTTGTATATTTTTTACCAGGTTTTTTTAGCAATTTTTTTTAGTCTCAAGTACTTTGATTCTTATAAAATCACATGACAGTATGTAAACATCAATACGTTGAGATGTCTGTTGAGGGGGTTAGGTTACTTTACATTATGGCCTATGTCGTTAGTTGACGCAAGTTAATTTTTGTGTCCCCATCATTGATATCCGCTATTTTAAAATTAATTTTCACACTATAAAGTTCAAATAAATGATTATATGGTTATTTAGACTATAAATAATCTAAAATAATTTTAAGCAATGCAATTACATAAAAAAATATTGAAAAATCTGGATTTGAAAATAAGGTTTTTCTTAAGGATATTGTTTAGAAATTACAAACGTATAAGCAGTTTTGGTCTACTTGAAAAAATGAACGTTTTTGCGGTAAATAGTTTATACCTTGGAATTAAATTTTACTATTTTTTAATTTCAAAAATATGCAAAATTTTCATGAAATATCAACAATTGTGATTATTAACGGATTTTAATAATGAAATAATAAAATTAAATATGGTGTCAATAGTGGGGACTTTTACCTTATATAGATTTAATACCTTGAGTATTAGATTAACACTTTTAATGTGTAGATATTCAGTATGAAATGGGAGTCATCAATTTTCCTAGAAGACATGCACGTTCACTGGATTATGAGAATATTAATTTACAATTCAACGCTTACGGTGAAACAATAAATTTGAATCTTCGAAACGTATCACGTTTTCTCTACGGTCCAAATACTCCTGTTCACAAAATCTTCACAGATAAGCAACAGCCAGTCATTATGGCTCAAAATGTAATTTTCCGATCGATGTTTTTCAAAAAACAGTAAAAATCTAATCTTAAATTAAATTAATTCATCAATAACTTATATTTTAGGGGGAACCCATCGCGTATCAAAGGACTATATACGAAGACCTCGATCATTTTGCGACTTTCACCGTTGATACTTTTCCCAATGGATCAAGGATTATACAAGTAAATTTTGTAAATTTTCTTGTTAGATTAATTACTGAGAAAATTCTTGTTTATGTTTTTAGAGCGCGAATATTGGAACTTCAAACTTAACAATATTCCCAGCTCCATTGCAATATTTACAACAACCATCCCGTGTGTTGAGCGTTGGAAACGGTCTGTCCAATCAATACATATTTTATCGATCTAATGATTTGATAACTGTGAACATTGATGGTAAGTAGTTTTTTAAAGCCAATTTTATGAGAAAATAGTGTTTTTAAAAAATTGTTTCTTCAAGGAAGCATCTATCTTGATGTTCAAATCACGGAAAATAGTAAACGGTAATAAATAATAGTTGATTTATAATGAGTAATGATCAACTGGAAAAAATTACCATTTTAAACAGTAAAATCATGATTTTAATAATTACTTTATAATATCTATTATTTAAATGCTACAATTTATTCTTTACATGGAAGAAAATACTATTTCAAACAGTAATATTCGCTATGTAAAAGTTGACAATGTTAAAGTATAATAATTAAGAATTTTGACTTTGATATTTATCATTTCGTACCTAAACAATGATCGCATGATATGTAAAAAATATAAAATACAGTTACTTAATTTTTATACAAGCAACGTCAATATTTACAAAGTAAAATGGTAAATTTTAAACGCAACGCTAAAAATCAAACTATAATTATTGATTTGCTTAGACTGGTTAAATATATATTTTAAGAGTAGAATTTTTACTGTTTCAAATGTTAAATTCTTCGAGTGTGAAACCTTCCCCTTCTCCTGATAGTATAGCCCTCGCGATCCTATGGTCACTCTGGAATCACTCTTTTCGTATCATTTTGAGCTCTCTGAGCTCAAAACTTTTATCAAAGTTTGATGAAACACAATTTTTTGAATTTTCAAACTGCTATAACTTTTGAATGAATCAACCGATTTTCACGAAATTGGCGGCGATCGACGTAGTTTTTTGAGCTCTATAGAAAATTTAGAACAAAAAAAATTGATCTGATGAAACATTTCCGAGTTAATACAAAAAAACACTTTTTTCGATTTTTCCGACAACGATATCTCACGAATGCATCAACCGATTCTGACGCACTTGGTGGCGATCGATGCGGGTTTTTAAGGTTAAGAGCTGAATAGTTTTTGAGGTCGATCGGTTCAGCCGATTCGGAGATATTTTGAAAAAATGAAAAAAAAAATGAAAAAAAAACTATTTTTTTTCACTTTTTTTTGCAATTTCTCGAAATCTACCGGTCCGAATTGGTTCCATTTCACAGGAAATCTAAGTTTGGCGAAGCCCTTTCGAATGACACCAACTGCAATCAAGTCGGTCAAGCTGTTCAGAAGTTACAAGAGGTTAACATACACACACATACACACACCCACAAATACATACATACAGACGTACGGACATCATCGTAAAAATAGTCAAGAAAGCTTTTTAGGGCTTCAAAATGTCGAGATCTGTTGAAACCTCGATTTTTGCAAAACGGAATAAAACTAATAACTTCCCGATTTTTGGAAAATTGTTGATTTTCTTAGCGGGAAGTTAAAAATTCCCGAAAATCACCTATTTTTTCGATCCCCACAGTGGCTATCCCTCTTAAGTTTTGTAATATTTACATTTGTGCCACCCCGATGTCTGCTGTACTGTTCGAAACTATTAAAATTAATAGGAACCCGAGTGAATTTTACAGTTTACTTTTATCCGTGTAGTTTAACAAATTTTACACCTATATTTATGTTTTTTTGGCGCTCGAATTCAAAATCAATTAACGACAATTTTCAGTTAAAATACCATCGAATATAGTACCAGTAACACAACCGCCAAATTATAGAGTGGTTCAAATACCACATACTCTGTACATAGAAATTCTAATCATAGTTGACTATCCACTGTTAAATAAAATTGGGCCAGATACCATCATAAGTTATCTTATAACCTTTTGGAACCAAGTCGATATACTGTATCGAGTGTTAAGTCAACCGCTCTATAAAATAAACATCGCTGGAATTGTGATACCTCAGGTAAGTCCTTTAAACTATTATATAATTCGTTGACTAAATAACATTTGTTGCACGTCGCAACATGTGCTATTACAATTCTTTGTATTTTTCGGCAAAAGCGATTATACTGTCCTAATCTATATCGTATTTTCCCGCTATTTAGGACGGAGAAACCCTTGGTTATTTCTACAAGGATCCTACCTACGGGTGGATTTCCCAAAACTTCGAATTCAAAGGTTTTCTGTCTAACAGCGCTAAATGGTTGTATAAACATCAAAAATTTTTTCCTTTAGGCAGTTACGATATTGCAGTTACTATGACATCGTAAGAATTTATAATGGCTTTTTACTAATCAATTGTATAAGTAAGAATTAAATTCATACGCATCATTCAAAATTTTTAGACGAAAAGATCCTGTGAAATGGACACCGCTGGGATACAAAAGTAGTGCTGGTGTCTCATATTTGGGGAAAGTATGTCAGATCAATCACTATTCCAAAGAAATTCATAACACGGCTATAGTTTTTGACGATGGATCTTTTGCTGGTATTCCCATAGCTGCTCATGAAGTCGGACATTTGTAATTATTTTATTCTTGATTGGTTTTTCTACTCCCTTCTACTCATGAATTAAAAAATCACTATATTTTTCTTATGACAGACTTGGCGCTAATCATGATAATAGGCCCCCTTGCAGCGACACAGATGGATTCATAATGGCATCTTTTGTTAGTCAAACTTCAAATCGATTCAAATGGTCACCATGTTCAATAAAGGATTTTAAAACATTTTTAAGGTAAATATATCATTGATTCATCAATTCAATTATAGAACAAATTAGAGATTTTTTTATCATGATGATCTTTATCGAGACACTAGATTAAAGTTGTTGAATTATCTTACTATCAGCCCTTGAGGAGGTTCGAGCGTAACTTATGAGTCAAAATAATGTTTAAATTATTTTTTTACTTTCAGTCTTTCCAACGTTCGTCAAAATTCTTTATCTTAATTTAAAATAATTTGAACAATTTAATAAATGATGATTTTTACTTATTTATTACTTGCGGGATTAAATAAACAGATTTGGCAACAGCGCGTTTGTTTATACCCATTACAGAGACGTGCATGGGTGTTTGAGTTAAATATTTCTCTCTCTGTAACTATATTTCTATCCTTTTCTTTGTTCTCAGCTGCTGACGTGACATTGCCAAATCTTTATTCGAATAAATAGCTGACGATAAACGAGTTAAGGTAGTACTACCGGTTTTAGAATTTGTGTTCAGAATTTAATGAAATTTGGCATATTGGTACTTTATAATATCATAATTAAGCAGTAAAATTTTTGGAAGCCTGGCGAGTCCTGAAAAAAAGATATTAATATTTATATATTTTTGCCTTTACCATTGATCCTTATGGAAAATCAAAGACTTTGTTTTATTTCACAAAACTGGACGTTCAGATTCTTATAAAAATTAAGACAACGAGAGAAAATAACATCTAGAACATATTTAATAATAATCAGTATGGTTTCCGAAAATATGAGAATATTTATTAATAAAAAACATTCAAAATTTATCTTTGTCTCTCTTTCTCCAACATGATTTAGTATAGCGAAATCTACTACGTTAATCAAATAAGGTTAGGTTTTGGGATTTGACTCTTGTGGTAACGGTAGTACTACCTTAAAAACATAAAGTTTAACTTTAAATATTTCAAAAATTATATTGTTAAAATATTACTATTAAATTTTTAACTTCCCGCTAAGAAAATTGAAAATTTTCAAAAATCGGGAAGTTATTGGTTTTACCCCGTTTTTCGAAAATCGAGTTTTCATCAGATCTCGACGTTTTGAGGTCCTAGGAAGCTTTCCTGACTATTCCCGCGAGGGTGTCACTATGTCTGTATGTATGTGTGTGTGTGTGTGTGTGTGTGTGTGTGTGTGTGTGTGTGTGTGTGTGTGTGTGTGTGTGTGTGTGTGTGTGTGTGTGTGTGTGTGTGTGTGTGTGTGTGTGTGTGTGTGTGTGTGTGTGTGTGTGTGTGTGTGTGTGTGTGTGTGTGTGTGTGTGTGTAAGTATGTAAACCTCTTATAACTTTTGAACGGTTGAACCGATTTCGTCGCGGTTGGTGCCATTCGAAAGGGCTTCGCCAAACTTAGATTTTCTGTTAATTTGAACCGATTCGGACCGATAGATTTTGAGAAATTTGGAGAAATCTAAAAAAAAGTAGGAAAAAAAATTTTTTCTGAAGTGGTTTTTTTGGGATAACTTTTAAACGGCTCAACCGATCGATTCCAAAAACTAATCAGCTCTCAACTTTGAAAAACCACGTCGATCGCTGCCAATCCGGTCAAAATCGGTTGATTCGTTCGAGAGATATCGTGAACGAAAGAAAACCGAAAAAAGTGTTTTTTCAGAGTTACTCCGAAATTTCTAGTTTGACCAATTGAAACTTAGAAATTATTTACAAGGCTTAAAAAACTACGTAGAATGCTGCCAACCGCGTAAAAATCGGTTCATTCATTCAAAAGTAATTGCGGCATGAACATTCAAAAAATAGTGTTCTATGAAACTTCTATCAGACTTTTGAGCTCAAAGAGCTCAAAAGCATAGAGAAGGTATCTTTTTGAGCTCGGAGAGCTTAAAACAACACACAGATTGTACTTTTGAGCTCGAAGAGCTCAAAAAAGCGGCCAGGTATTAACGGAATTAGCGGGAAGTTGCAGGGATGGCCTTTAGGGTCAACCGTTTTCCTCATTTTTTTTTATATTTTACAATAATCCAAGTTTCTTGTGTATAGTTTTTTATTCGTTAAAGTTGAGAGGTTAATATTGAAAAAAATAATTCAAGTCTCGATTGAAGTTTGTCCGCCATAAGAGCCTATTTTACAATAATCCAAGTTTCTTGTGTATAGTTTTTTATTCGTTAAAGTTGAGAGGTTAATATTGAAAAATATTATTCAAGTCTCGACTAAAGTTTGTCCGCCATAAGAGCCCGTGTATACATGGAAAAAAGTAAACTGTAATAAATAACAGTCGGTTTATAATAAGTAATGATCAACTACTAAAAATTACCATTTCAAACAGTAAAATCGTGATTTTACTATTCACTATATAATATTTACCATTTAAACGTTGCAATTTACTCTTTACATGGAAGAAAATACTATTTCAAACAGTAATATTCGCTATGTAAATGTCTAAAATGTTAAAGTATAATAATTAACAATTCAGACTTTGATATTTATCATTTGGTACCTAAAAAATGACCTTATGATATGTAAAAAGTATAAAATAAAGTTAGTAAATTTCTAATACAAACAACGTCAATATTTACAAAATAAAATGGTAAATTTTAAACGCAACGCTAAAAATCAAACTGTAATTATTGACTTGCTTGGACCGGTAAAATGTATATTTTAAAAGCATAATTTTTACTGTTTGAATAGTTAAATTCTCCCAGAGTGAGACCCCCTTCTCTTTCATCTGAGTTCCTCTTCTCCTCATAATATAGACTATATATTGAAATGGCAATTTTTACTGTTTGAAACTGTACTTTTTAAAAATGAAAGAGTCGTTATTTACTATAGTGACAGCTACTAATCACTTATTTTCGATATTAAATTATAAATTGTGGCTTTTATACTTTCTACATTAAGTTCTGTAATATTTATATTTTTGCAACCCCCATGTCCGCTTTACTGTTTGAAATTATAAAAATTAACCGGAATCCGAGTAAATATTACAGTTTACTTTTTTCCGTATAAGAAGATAAAAAATGTGATTTTTTAAATTTAATATCTAAGTAAATATACGGTGAATCTTTTTAAAATTTTAGGATTAAATAAATAATGTATTTATTTAGACGTGTACTTAATTTCAAAGCTCAAAGTTGGAAATTATTTTTCAGATTAGATTCGCACGAACCTCCTTAATACGTACACACGTTTTTAAATTATGATGACGTCTTACGGTCTAAGTCGGTAAAAATGACGCTCAAACATAAACGAATACAGGTCAAACTAATGAGTGTGTTAAATAGTAATAACTATCGGCTATCACTTTCCCTAGGGCGATGAATGTAATTTTTGTTATCAAAACCTTATCAAAATAATTATAAAATTTCTAAGGCGCCGATAAAGGTGATCTATCTAACATGAAATTTAAAAAACCATAAATCAAAATTGTAATTAATCATTCTAAGACAACCAGGACATTAAAATCTAAAATATAGTACTTATCATAGCGTTGATCGATGATAATTATATTTTATGATTGTTAGTTTATACTCGTGGTTACAAACGATTAATCGATTCTTTTATCAGCCTTATTCTAATCATTTCTACAGGGCTTTGATAATAAGTTATTTCATTTACGGATCAATTATTTTAAATTCATATACTTCGTTTTAGCGAAATGTAATTTAATTTTTAATAAATTTTTTTTTTTTTCAGTACGGATCCGAAATGTTTGTACAACAAGCCAATTCTCTAATTATAAAGTGTGGATAAAAAATTTGGAAAATAATGGAAATGAAATGTTAATTTTTACGTAAATAATTGGGTACGAAAATAATTGTTATCTCAAATATATTATCATGATTATTACCCTTTTGCATGTGTTTAATAAATATCAGCATACGTTTGAAAGATAAAGCATGCATGATTTTTTATTATCACTCGTAATACATGAATCGTCAAGTGAATTGCATAACTCATAATAAAAAGTATTTCCAAGCTCTTTTTTTAGCAAAAAATTATTTTAAGGGGGTGTTCTGGTCTAGAAATTAAAAAAAATAATTTTTTGCATTCCTTAAGCGAAAACGCGCTAAGGCATAGCTCTACTGGGGCCTAAAAATCAATTTTTCTATCTCATCGAGAAAAATTGTATTTTTAATCCATAATCTTCGTACAAATGTTAAAACAATACACTATTGACAAGAAGAATGATGACTGAACTAATTAAAAATACTGCTTTGTAAATTAATTCAAATTTAGTGAAAAAAACCGTTTTCTTAAAACTTTAGTAGAAATAACTGTTAAAACATGATGGTGTGGTCAAGAAAACTAAAAATGTATACAATTTTAGGACTCATTTTTTTTAGCCCTGTCATTAAACTTTAATGAAGGGCCCTATGTAATATCAAAGTTTGACATTGCTTCGTTAAGTTATAATTAAAACATTTTGATTGGTATTCGAACTGAATTTTCCCATTTTGGTCGGCCATATGTTTTATTTTTTTAGTAAACAGAGATCTCTTAGTGACTCTGCGGTCAAGCCAATGTATGGATGCGTATCAACTTATAAGTAGTTGATATAACGAAATACGTGACGGCGTTTTCTTCGCGTCATAAATAATGCGCGGGAAATGAAATAATTAAAATAACATATGTATGACGAGCGCTGAAGGCATGCACATTTGGTTTTACCTAACTTTTTTTTCATATTTTCAAAGCTTAACCCTTTAAGAATATGTTTTTAGAAGGATTTTAGAAAATTCAAAGTATTTTCGGAAAAATGGCTGTTTTCCTGACGCGGCATTCAAACCGGCCTGGCCTGAACTAGACAGCGAGAAACTTAACGCGAAACTTTATAGACTTTCTTTTTGAAACTATCTTTTTTAAAACGATACCCACGATTTCTCCTCTCTCAAGTTCTACTGAACCGAACTACTTGAAATTTAGTATGTCTTCTTTATAGACTTTTCTATCGCATGAACTATCATATCTAAATTTCAATATTTGCTATTTTTTAAAAATTCGATAAACTCAAAAAAAAAAAGTGGTACAAAAATGAATTTTTTTCAACCAGTTGCCATTTTGTGAAAAAAAATTTTTTTTTAACTTTTTTTTTTGTTAGTATCGTAGCAGTATTATTCAAAATTAATAATTTTTTGTATTTTTGAAGTATCAATAAATATCTTATAAGAAAATGAATAGGAAAAATATTGATTGCCTTTTTTTACTACATTTCAAAAATTACCTTAAATCCAAGCTTCTAGACCCGAATACTCCCTTAATTATAACATTTTATGCCTATTCTTCGCTGCCTTGTTATTTTGTAGTATTGGTACAAACAAAAATATGTATCCATCTATTTCTTATATTCTTTATGCTTCATTTATATTTTTGTGAAAATATTCAAATTAATAGGTTAAGATTTCTTAGCATGACATTACGTCATTATTAATATTTGTTATTAATATTAATAATGTAAAATAACACGTGGGTGGTTCTTGAGGGTGAATTTGATGGTATTAGAGAGGATAGTAAGTTCCTATGGAGGGTGAGTTCTTAAGCCAAATACAAATTACTTCTCATTTTTATGCCACTTTAATATTGCTCCGTACCATTAAATATCTCCAAATTCATTCTGTCGTGTCGTCTCGGAGGATAATGACTATTTTTAACAATATTTCATATTTAAATTATTTTATATTTATTGCTATTATTATTTAAATCGCTCTTTATATTGATATTTCAAAATTATTCATTCTCGAGACCTTGAATGGTGACTAGCAAAATAGTAAAAATTTCACAAAGTTTGGAATTTCCAGCATATTAATTACATAGGTTCGACATAAAAATCTTTTGAGGTTCATGTCATGAAATCACATCATTTTCTTCCATAAGCTTAGTGTAGCACTATGGATCCAAGGAACTTCTTAAGGATTATTAAGAAGCTCAATTCCACTCTAGTAACAGATACCATCATCATCATCATCGAGGAAATTTTAAGTGATGGACTGATAATTTGAATAATTATTTATTTATTTATTTAAACAAACCCAACAGCTTACGCCATTAACAGGGTTGATAGTTACAATAGTTAGTATATAAAAAATTTGTAATGAATAACAAGATGACATAAATAGTACAGTAATTTAATAGATAGGTTGTTAAATGAGTAGACCATTGATGTGCTAGCAATTGCAACCCAAAAACAATATAATAGTAATTAATAAAAATAAAAAAAAATAATAATAATAATAATTATAAAAATTGTAGCAATTGCATATAAATAACGCCATTAAGTTAATAATTTGACAAGTGATGCTGTTACACAGCCACTGTTAGTTTGACAGCACCAGGTCTAAATAATTGTTTGATAATTAGTAACAAGATTGTATTGTTTAAATTAAAGCAAGTTCCCGTGTAAAAAAAAAAAATTCCTGAAAAGTTCCGGAATAGTTCCTGGTCCGGAACGTTCCTATGATAAGACAATCCGGAACATCCCCGGAATACTTCTGCAATGTTCTCGAAATAGTTCTGGAACATCCGTGGAACACTTCCGGAACATTTCCGGAAAATCTCCGGCAGATTTATAGAACATCGCTGGAATACTTCCAGAATAAATTAGGAATACTTCCGGAACATTCCTGGAATATTCCCGAAATACTTCTGGAACAAATCGGGAATAGTTACAAAATATATCGGGAATACATCGGGGATATGTTTAAAATATTCCTGGAAAAATCCTCGAATACTTTTGAAACATTTCCGGTAAACGTTTGGATTATGTTCCGGAAGTATTCCTAATTTATTCTCGAAGTATTCCAGCGATGTTTTATGTCTGTCGGAGATTTTCCGGAAATGTTCCGGAAGTGTTCCATGAATGATCCAGAACTATTTCGAGAACATTGCAAAAGTATTCCGGGGATGTTCCGGATTGTCTTATCATCGGAACTTTCCGGACCAGGAACTATTCCGGAACTTTTTAGGAAACTTTTTTTTTACACGGGTTATAAAAGTCATTTAAAAGCACAAATCTTGAATTATGTAATATACGAGCCTGATGCCTGATAAACATAGTAGTATTCAAATCATCAACTTTAATAATCTTACAGCTATTGAAATTTTAATTATATTTTGGTATACTTATACATTCCTCCACTGAAAAATTATGTATCCTAGAATATATGCTGGGAATATATCCTAGTATATATTCAAGGATATATGCTGAATATAAGAAAATTTGCCGAAAAATATATGTTAGGATATATTCTAGAATATATCCTCCGATATATTCTAGTATATATCCTAGAATATATCTTAGAATATATCCTATGATATATTCTAAGATATATATGCATGTGTTACGTCCATTGATTATGAACCAGACTATATCTGATCTCAAAAAAATTTTACGTACAACGGGACACATACGAGCGCAAGTATATATCCATGGATATATCCGGGATATATATTGGAATATATACTAACACATATATCGTAGCATATTTTTTTTGCGAATTTTCGTATATCCCAGCATATATTCTAGAGTATATTCTAGGATATATTCCTAGTATATATTCTAGGATATATTCCTAGTATATATTCTAGGATATATTCCTAGTATATATTCTAGGATATATAATTTTTCCGTAGGGGTTGTTGACGCTCCACAGCATTGTCCAGACTGAGAAAACAGGTTGTTTGATGAAATTTGTAGATTTATTTAAAATAACTTAAAAATATGTATCTAATATGAAAAAATTTGTTTCATTTAAATTAGGATTACTTACAACCAAATATTAATTTTTTTTGGTATATTTGATTGAATTTGACTGATTATGTCATTCAAATAAGATTTGCTAATAGTTAACAAATGTTCTTTGAAATAAATCATAAGACGTTTGTGTCGCTACTGTTCCCGGGGGAAAAAATTATATATAATTTGATCTAATTTTATATAAATTATTACATAAAATTATTATATATAAATTTATACATAATTATATATAATGTTATCTTCCCGGGAAATAAAATTTTATATAATAAGATATAATTATATAAAATTATATATAATTATACAAAACTATATAAAATTATGTATAATTATATATAATTTGATCTAATTATACATAATTGTTAACTTAAAATTTTATATAAATATATATAATTATATAAAATTATGTATCATTTTATATATTTTTGTATAATTATATATGATTTTATCTACCTGGGGAAAAAATTTTTATATAATAAGATATAATTACATATAATTATACAAAATCCTATATAATGTCTGAGCAGAATTTTCCGAAAATTCACAAGTTTTCTCAATTTTTTCCAAATAGCTCAAACTATATTGGAATCACAGTAAATACAACTAATTGAGAGTTTGTAAAGAGTAAAATTCTCCACAGATATAATTTAAAACATTTTTCTATTTGTTCATTAATTTAAAAAATAGAGTGCTTCAAAGCTGCACCAAAGATACAGTTGATAACACGTTTGAAAAATCTAATGTAATTTTTCAATTATAAAAAACTTTAATATAATCAACGTTAAAGTTTTTTTTTGGATAAATTTTTACTTATTTTGCAAAATGTTGAAAAAATCAATTGAAAAGGACTTTAATTGTTAATAAAATTTGACCAAAGTATCCCACTACGATCTGACTTACGTTACATGATCATGAGAGCAAAGTAGTTCCTAATAATTCGACCTGCTATTATATACATAGTAAAATAAAAAGCAACCCTTCTTTGTTAAATTTTCCGAATACTAGATAACGTAAAAAATCAGTCGAATAGCCCAAAAAAGATACTCAATTTTACGTGGGTTTACTCGATTAAATAGCATTACCTTTAATTGGACTCGGGAGGTTGTTTCTAGATAGTTTAACAGAATATTATAAAATTCCAGAACAAACTGAATGACGATCACTATTTGTTAATTAATTAAAGGCAATTGAAAAAATGCTAATTGAGTAAATTCTTCTTCCGAGCTAATTGATTTTAGATTTTCGAGGTGCAGAAATGAATTGTAGAGCTTAAAAAAAACAAAAATGTTTTTTTTTCAATTTTCTTGCAATTTTTCATCAGTTATATTTGTATGAATGAACAATTTTTAATAAATTTAAAATTTACACGAAAACTTTGATGATTGTTTGAATCGAAATTTTAACATTTTTTTTTAGGGAAAATCTTCATATTCTTCGTTAAGTTCTTTTTCGTCTAGTATCTCTACTTCAGAATTAGTTAGGTTTGAATCATGATTTAAATCAGGCAACTCCGTAATGTCTGTACAATATCCAATTTCCAAATCAAATTTCATCCACTCTGGACATTTGCATTCATGTGATCCCTGAGTATAGACAAGCACAATTCTCAGAAAAAAAATTTCAAAAATTTTTTTTGTGCATTTTTACCAAAAGCAAAATTAGTAATTTTTATTTATCATACGTTACCTTGAGAGACACAGCACAAACCAGACCTCGATCACCTAACTCTGAACATTGATCATCATCAACGCATTTTTCTCCGTATTGTATTTCTGTTAATAGTGAAATAGATATTAATATTTACCATGAAGATTTAAATCCAAGCTATATAAGTAGCATTAAATTTAAACAAGCTATTTGAGCAAAACGTTAGATGTCATTTTATACAGTTATAAAAATTTGCCAAAAAAGTCTGAGGTTAAAATTTCCGAAATTTGAATACAGATACTTGATTAAAAATCTTAAATCCGATTCTCACAAGGCCCAAAATTCTTTCTAGAATATAACTATCAAAAATATCTTACCTGATTTTCTGTTAAAACCAGACTGGGAAACAAAATTAGTCTTTACGAAATACAATCTGTTGCGTTCATCGAAATGATAATTATTCTGAAGTTCAGGAATCAATTGTTCTTCCACTGTAGGATATAAACAGATCGTATCATTCCACTCTGAAGAAAACTTATTGCAAGCACATGTGCTGTCTTCTGAACATTTTGCTTCAATTATTGCTTCACAGTCGAACCAGTTTTCACAAGTATCTCCCAACTTGGCTTTGAGTAAAGTAATAATGTTAATAATAACTTCACATTTTTATTAATTATTTTTTTTTAATAATATAATAACCTTCTTTTAAGCAGACATAAAGTTCTGCATCAAGTTTAGTTCGATAAACATTGATGCACTTGTTGTTGGAGTCACAGCAGGGTTGCGGAAGATTTGGATTACACTTAAACAAAAAAAAATATTTTTTACAATATTTGTAACATCGAAATCAAGTACAACAAAATCATGACTGCTTACCAGAGCGCGATTTGAGCTGCAACTTTCGGAAAAATAAGAACTTGATGGTATTTTCTTTGCAATAGAGACAGTCGAATTCGTCAGTACTCCAATTAACACCGAAAATAAAAATAGTAATTTTGTCATAATTATTTTTCACCCGGAAATTATTATAAATGATCGATTGGATTTTTTTAAATATAACAAATTCTTATTTATCTATTAATAAAATCTCAAAATGTCAAAAACAATAAGCTTCTAGCAAGACGGTTGGTAAAAGTTATAGTAATATATGACGAACTTTGAAATAAGTATTTATATACATAGAAAATGGTACGTATTGAGGTATTAATCACGTCAATAGAGATTATCTTTTGCATGACTCATAATTAGGCCCAGGAATTTGGTTTTGTTGAAAGACAAAGAAAAAAGATAGGCGGGGCCAAGTTCTCTGATTGGTTGAAAAAAAATGAATTTGTTTTGTTTCTCGCATTGATAGAAGGAATTCTTAGCATTTAAGAAGATTTCTTTGTATTTAAGAAATCATTTCTTAAACATCATTTCTTAGCATTTAAAAAATATTTCTTAGTATTTAAGAAATATTTCTTTGTATTTAAGAAATATTTCTTAGTAGTTATATTTCTTAATATATAAGAAATATTTCTTTGTATTTAAGAAATATTTTTTAAATACTAAGAAATGATGTTTAAGAAATGATTTCTTAAATACAAAGAAATCTTTTTAAATACTAAGAAATCCTTCTATCAGTGCGCAAGCACCTGAAGCCAGTAGCATGGTAAAAAATAAAAATCGTCATAAAAATGACATAATATACATGTGTGTGGACGTGCTTGACTTTTGATAGATCGCTATGCATATATTTTACCACGTAAAATTGTTCTTATGCTCTTAGCTAACGGTAGAATCTATTCAAAAATTTATGTTCTCACGAAAAGAGATATGAAATTATAATGTTGCTGCAAAATAATATTGATTAACGCAAAAAAAAATATCATTTACTGCACTAATTAATGCAAAATAATTTACCAAAAAAAAGTTATAACATATTTTTCGTGGTTAAATTCTAGCCTTGAGTTTTCACTGCGCAACAAATGCATTTTTACGGATTACCATTTATCGATCGAAATAAAATAATGAGTCAGTTTTCCGAGTAGAGTCGCTGACAAATTTCACTACTTTTCGTATCACAGAGTTATCAACAGAGTTATCAAAGTCACCTTGAGTTATTTAATCTCTCTAGTTCTTTAATGGCTCATGTACGAAAATTGAATAAAGAATCCACTTGAAATATTTTTCATTTTTAATGTATGAATACATTTTTATTTCTAAAAGTATCCTTAATTTTTATTAAAATAAAAAAAAACGTTTTTTTTTTTTTCACTTTTCTCTTAATTCTGTCTCAGCGATTTGGTAAATTAAAAAAAAATAAATAAATTCGAAAATTTTTGAAAAAAAAAAAAAAATGCTGAAAAGTTAATTTTGTAAGCAAATAAAAGATTTGTTAATACAGCTTGACTACTTAGTCAAGCTTGACTAATTTTGTCTCAGAAACTAATTGCTTTTTTGCAATAAGTATATTCTTTTGTGCTACACCTTATTTTTAAGTAACCCTTTCTTATGTTATTTCATGAATATCGTTTTTATGCTTAAATGTTATTTATTATTCAAAGGTAGGATGAGTATAATTCAATACTCTTACCATTGAATCCGAATTTTAAAGTTTTACTTAATGAGCATTCAATCATTTGTCCTCAACTACCATTAGCCGACTCGCCATTATTTATGACTACCTGAGTGTCTCACAGCTCTCAAATCTTACCTCTTCAGCTATTCCTGAGGGTCATTTAGAAAAATTGGATGCATGGATATTTTCTATTGTCTAGATATTTTTGACTCAGGGACAGGTGTCTTTTGTAAGTATACCAAGCTGACTATATAAAGTCACCCTAGACAACGTAGATTTTACATTGTCACAAGTTTTCAGTGCAACAGTCACTAACTTTGTCTTTTTGTAGAAGCACGTGTTATTTTTGTTTAATAGTAAATTCAGAAGACAGAAACCACGTTAATCGGAAAGCATTTCGTTGGCTCATCTTTATTTTTTTCGATACGTTATATTTGCAGACAATAATTATAAAATTATTACAACTTTATAAGTCAGAGTTTTATTTTTCGATAAGAATTTAATTCAAAATTATTTTGTGAAAATGTCTGCACCTTTCGAAAATCCGATAACAACGTGTCCGATTAATAAATATCATAGAGTTTCTAAGTCAAAGTTATACAGACATTTAGTGAAGTGTTTGAAGACGAATAAGCTAACAGATAAAACGATCTGTGTTTATAACCCACGACATATAATTGATATTGACGAGAAAGAGGTAATGTACCAGTATTTAATTAAAAGTTTAGTATATAAAGATTTTATTCTTTTCAATCAACATATTGCTTATAATTTTTCACTTTTTTGACACAGCAATGTGGTGTAATACAATGTAATACTTCGGTTTTTAATTTCTTTATATAAGTGTTTGATTTGAGCTTATTTAATATCAAATTTTATCAAGTATCAGTACTGTGATTTTGTTTCTGATGTTTTTGATATACTGTTAAAAAAGCGAAATTAAAAAAGATTCAATTTTACATTACTCGATTTCTAATATTACAAAAAATATTCAATTTTTTAAAGGGTTTTCTTTATTGGAATGAAAAAAATTTTAATTCTGAAAGAAAAATTAATTTAATGCAAAATATCAGGTTTTTAAATGTAATTAAACGTTTTAAAAAAATTAAAATATTTGTAAAAAATATTATATTATTTCCATTCTAAAAATTTTCACATACTTAATTTTTAATATTTTTCATTGTTACAGAAACACTTATCGGAGTGTGAGGACAATCCAAATATTTATATTTCGAGGACTGAATTATCGAAGGAACCAAGTTACTCAGGAGTCATTTCTGTTAATGAAGCAATGGATGAAGTGGAAAGGGTTCTTGCGACTTTGAATAGAACTAGCCAAAATGAAATAGTATGTTTATTGAATATTAATTATTTATTATTTGATTTGAATTCAATTACTGATAATAGTATCTTATTAATGGATTAAATTTAATGTCTTTTTCAGAAATATATCGATGGTTCAGCCTACGATCCTATAAAGGCTAGTATTGATAGACCTTTGTACCGGCCGCAACTAATTGGTGGGTCCAAATGCGAGAAGATGGCATTCCGCGAAAAAGAAGTCCAAAAGCACAAAGCTCTACAAACTGGACGATTGGTAAGATAAAATTATGCCAAAAACTACCCGATCGAAAACAATGATTGACGCTGTTTTCCAGGGAGATCTTAGCAGATCATGTACTAAAAACTAAAAGTGACTACATTCTCTCTAAAGAATATCTATAAAAAAAACAATGCAAGTTATACTAATCTAAGCTCAGTCCAGCGAAGAACTTAGTAAACTTGAACAAGCCCATTAAAATATTAAATAATTTTTAGGCTCGGTGAAAAATAATAAACCTTACATTTATTCTAATACTCCTGACACTATATCTATCTCAATCTCTCGTAGCCTACCCTTGATTGAAAATACTTATTGAAATGTATTGAAAATGATGAGATTTGAATTGTTTTCAATAATCCTAATTCTTTTTTTTATGTATTTTTAATATACAGTTTACATGAAGGGACTGTTTATTTTTTCAATACATTTCAATGAGTATATTTAATCAGGGACTTTTCGAAAGTTTCACTTCTACCGTGTGTGACTTGCACACACACACACACACACACACACACACACATTTATTTATTTAAAATTTTAGGATGAAGAAAAATGTTGCGGTGATGAATCAATACTTCACCAGGACCTTACTGGAATTAGTTGGACGGATATCTATATCCACAAGATATGGAACAAAAATTATATAGATGCTGCTTCCGATCTAATCAGGAAGTATGACTTACTTGAAGATGATGTCTAATGATAATATGACATACTTCGTTCGCAACTTCCTCTTGTAAAATTATATTTGTACAATTTTTATGTTTAGTATTTAAGAATTAATTAGTTTTAATTTTTGTCTTTAGTTTATAATTTATTACAATTAGTTTATAATCAAACACTAACAGTGTAGCGTTGAAGTCTTTGAAAAAGAAATAAACATTTTTTATATCTAACATTTAAGTTCATTTAAGTTCATTTCAGGTCTATTTTTAGTTACTATTTATGATTTGTAAACCAACCCGTGTAAAAAAAAAGTTCTGGAAACATTCCTCAAAAAAGTTCCGATTATGAGACGATCCAGAACTTTTCCGGAACTTCTCCGGAACTCTTTAGAAACAGGATTAAAAAAAATTTCACTTACAAACTTTTGAGTAACTAAAAATTTGAAATTCTTAAAATTTTTGAGGAACGTCTCCGGAACTTTTGCGGAACTTTTTAGAAACAACATTTAAAAAGTTTACTGACAAACTTTTGAGTAACCAAAAAATTTAAATTCTTGAAATTTTTAAGGAACTTTTGCGGAACTCTTTAGAAACAGTTAAAAAAATTTACTTACAAACTTTTAAGTAATCAAAAATTTGAAATTCTTAAAATTTTTTAGGGACTTCTCCGGAACTTTTGCGGAACTTTTACGGAACTGTTTCGGAACTCTGTAGAAACAACATTAAAGAAGTTTACTTACAAATTTTTGAGTAACCAAAAATTCAAAATTCTCAAAATTTATTAGGAACTTATCTGGAACTTTTCAGGAATCTTTCCGGAACTTTTTTTAAATGTTTTTTGGAATTTTTCTAATACTGTTTCTACAAAGTTCCGGAAACGTTCCACAAAAGTTCCTAAAAAATTTTAAGAATTTCAAATTTTTAGTAACTCAATAGTTTGTAAGTAAATTTTTTTTAACACCATTCCAAAGAGTTCCGAAAAAGTTCCGCAAAAGTTCCGGAGAAGTTCCTAAAACATTTTAAGAATTTCAAATTTTTAGTTACTTAAAAGTTTGTAAGTAAATTTTTTTAATACTGTTCCAAAGAGTTCCGCAAAAGTTCCGGAGAAGTTCCTAATAAATTTTAAGAATTTCAAATTTTTCGTTACTCAAAAATTTGTAAGTAAACTTTTTTAATGTTTTTTCAAAAGAGTTCCGAAAAAGTTCCGCAATAGTTCCGGAGAAGTTCCTCAAAAATTTTAAGAATTTCAAATTTTTAGTTACTCAAAAGTTTATGAGTGAAATTTTTTTTAGTACTGTTTCTTAAGAGTTCCGGAGAAGTTCCGGATCGTCTCATAATCGGAGCTTTTATGAGGAATGTTTCCGGAACGTTTCCGGAACTTTTTTTTTACACGGGAAAGTTTGTAACGTAATAACTTGTTTGTCTCAATAAATTTATTTATTTATAACAAAATTCTTTTTACTTTGCATTAAATTAAATTATAAAATAGAATAAGATCTCCATTAGAAATAAAATGAAAATTATGCAATAAAATAGATTACTCGTGACCGAAGTCAGCAGAGATACATCATTCTCTCCGAATTATCACTTAAAGATAACGTTCTAGCTTGTGTACCGCTCTACACTTCAATACGATTTTTATTTGTCACACTTGTTGCAAAATATACTATTTATTAATCATTTACTTTATACATAAGTGTGGGTAATTTTTCTATTCAGCCTAACAATCTTCATATAACGATTTGCGTCGATTTTCAAATTAAAAAATTTGAGGATACTTTTAGAAATAAAAATGTATTCATACATTAAAAATGAAAAATATTTCAAGTGGATTCTTTATTCAATTTTCGTACATGAGCCATTAAAGAACTAGAGAGATTAAATAACTCAAGGTGACTTTGATAACTCTGTGATACGAAAAGTAGTGAAATTTGTCAGCGACTCTACTCGGAAAACTGACTCATTATTTTATTTCGATCGATAAATGGTAATCCGTAAAAATGCATTTGTTGCGCAGTAAAAACTCAAGGCTAGAATTTAATCATGAAAAATATGTTATAACTTTTTTTTGGTAAATTATTTTGCATTAATTAGTGCAGTAAATGAACTTTTGCGGAACTCTTTAGAAACAGTTAAAAAAATTTACTTACAAACTTTTAAGTAATCAAAAATTTGAAATTCTTAAAATTTTTTAGGGACTTCTCCGGAACTTTTGCGGAACTTTTACGGAACTTTTTCGGAACTCTGTAGAAACAACATTAAAGAAGTTTACTTACAAATTTTTGAGTAACCAAAAATTCAAAATTCTCAAAATTTATTAGGAACTTATCTGGAATTTTTCAGGAATCTTTCCGGAACTTTTTTTAAATGTTTTTTGGAATTTTTTTAATACTGTTTCTACAAAGTTCCGGAAACGTTCCGGAGAAGTTCCTAAAAAATTTTAAGAATTTTAAATTTTTGATTACTTAAAAGTTTGTAAGTAAATTTTTTTAATACTGTTTCTAAAGAGTTCCGTAAAAGTTCCTGAGAAGTTCCTAATAAATTTTAAGAATTTCAAATTTTTCGTTACTCAAAAATTTGAAAGTAAACTTTTTTAATGTTTTTTCCAAAGAGTTCCGAAAAAGTTCCGGAGAAGTTCCTCAAAAATTTTAAGAATTTCAAATTTTTAGTTACTCAAAATTTTATAAGTGAAATTTTTTTTAATACTGTTTCTATAGCGTTCCGGAGAAGTTCCGGAAAAGTTCCGCAAAAGTTCGGGATCGTCTCATAATCGTGATCTCCAGCGAGACCTCCAGATAGATCGTCAGCGTGATCTCCAGTGAGACCTTCAGAAAGATCGTCAGCGTGATCTCCAGTGAGACCTTTAGAAAGATCGTTAGCGTGCTCACCAGCGAGACCTCTAAAAAAATCGTCAGTGTGATCTCCAGCGAGACCTCCAGAAAGATCGTTAGCGTGATCGCTATTAAAATTACTAGTGAGACCGACAGCAATATCATTAGCACAACTTCTAGTATAACGATCTCCAGCGAGACCGCCAGTGAGACCGTCAGCGTGATCTCTAGAATACCATCACCGTGATCGCTATTAAAATTACCAGTGAGACCGGCAGCAATATCATTAGCACAACTTCTAGCAAAACGACCTTCAGTGAGACCATCAGCGAGACCTCTAGAAAAATCCGATTCTCACAAGGCCCAAAATTCTTTCTAGAATATAACTATCAAAAATATCTTACCTGATTTTCTGTTAAAACGAGACTGGGAAACAAAATTAGTCTTTAGGACATACAATCTGTTGCGTTCATCGAAATGATAATTATTCTGAAGTTCAGGAATCAATTGTTCTTCCATTGTAGGGTATAAACAGATCGTACCATTCCACTCTGAAGAATACTTATCGCAAGCACATGTGCTGTCTTCTGAACATTTTGCTGCAATTATTGCTTCACAGTCGAACCAGTTTTTACAAGTATCTCCCAACTTGGCTTTGAGTAAAGTAATAATGTTAATAATAACTTCACATTTTTATTAATTATTTTTTTTTTAATAATATAATAACCTTCTTTTAAGCAGATATAAAGTTCTGCATCAAGTGTAGTTCGATAAATATTGATGCACTTGTTGTTGGAGTCACAGCAGGGTTGCGGAAGATTTGGATTACACTTAAACAAAAAAAAATATTATTTACAATATTTGTAACATTGAAATCAAGTACAACAAAATCATGACTGCTTACCAGAGCGCGATTTGAGCTGCAACTTTCGGAAGAATAAGAACTTGATGGTATTTTCTTTGCAATAGAGACAGTCGAATTCGTCATTACTCCAATTAACACCGAAAATAAAAATAGTAATTTTGTCATAACTATTTTTCACCCGGAAATTATTATAATTGATCGATTGGATTTTTTTAAATGTGACAAATTCTTATTTATCTATTAATAAAATCTAAAAATGTCAAAAACAATAAGCTTATAGCAAGACGGTTGGTAAAAGTTATAGTAATATATAACGAACTTTGAAATAAGTATTTATATACATAGAAAATGGTACGTATTGAGGTATTAATCACGTCAATAGAGATTATCTTTTGCATGACTCATAATATACATGTGTGTGGACGTGCTTGACTTTTGATAGATTGCTATGCATATATTTTACAACGTAAAATTGTTCTTATGCTCTTAGCTAACGGTAGAATCTATTCAAAAATTTATGTTCTCACGAAAAGAGATATGAAATTATAATGTTACTGCAAAATAATATTGATTAACGCAAAAAAAATATCATTTACTGCACTAATTAATGCAAAATAATTTACCAAAAAAAAGTTATAACATATTTTTCGTGGTTAAATTCTAGCCTTGAGTTTTTACTGCGCAATAAATGCATTTTTACGGATTACTATTTATCGATCAAAATAAAATAATGAGTCAGTTTTCTGAGTAGAGTCGCTGACAAATTTCACTACTTTTCGTATCACAGAGTTATCAACAGAGTTATCAAAGTCACCTTGAGTTATTTAATCTCGGAAGAACTGCCTCATGGCTCATGTACGAAAATTGAATACAGAATCCACTTGAAATATTTTTCATTTTTAATGTATGAATACATTTTTATTTCTAAAAGTATCCTTAAATTTTTTAATTTGAAGATCGACGCAAATCGTTATATGAAGATTGTTAGGCTGAATAGAAAAATTACCCACACTGATGTATAAAGTGAATGATTAATAAATAGTATATTGTGCAACAAGTGTGACAAGTTGTCGATAGCCCACGAAAGCGAAGTTGAACACGAGCGAAGCGAGTGCAGTCATTCGCTTGAGTTGGTAATCGACAACGTCGCACGAGTTGCACATAGTATTTTGTATTACAAATGCGGCGATAGATGTGGGTACAAAATTGGGGTCCAGGGGCAAAGGCCCGGCGGGGAGTAATTATCAACCTTCTCTGTCATTTTTCCCCTTCAATTTTTTATATTGCTATATTTAAATCCAAAAGACAAATTATGAATAAAATTATGAATTATAATTCATAGAAGCCAAATATTTATGTTCATAGGAAATCTAACTCGATCATTATCAACATTAAATCTAAATCAATATGCTATGTTTTCCATTCAAATATTGAGATCAAATATTTATGAATTGTACTATGATTATTGTGTAAATTTGTCTCATTTTTTTTAATCATCACGCCATTCCAATTTTTTATTACTGTTTTTTTTTTTTTTTTTTTGCTTAACAGGCAAAACCATCTTTTTCTCGCTTTGCTCTCACGGAGTTCAACGGAACTATCTCTGTCGCACTCCCAACAGCAGAGCAATTGCAGTTTCGATTGGTTTCATGAAACGAATGAAATTTTTGAAAAAAACGCTTTGTGGTGAAATAGTTTATTAAATTATCTATTATCTCTAAAAACGTTTTTTCAAAATTTCCATTCGTTTTGCTAAGCCGATTGAAACTGCAATCACTGGTCTTGGCTGTTAATTGAATATGAATACAAACAATATCGGCAATTCAAAGAAAATATCGTACATTCAATTGATAATGAATTAATTTTTTGACGTTCAATAGAAAATTTTCTGAAATAAAGTGTGACAATTTATTGTAAAATAAGCTGATATTTGATTCATAAGATAATTTAATCTTCGGATTAACTCGGCTTCACATTACAATTCTTCTGCTACCAAAAAAAAATTTTTATTCTATAAATTATTAATTTTTCCAGTACTTGCAGAGATCCATTTATTTGAATTGAATGAGACTTGATTACTATAAAGAAATCTCTTATTTGAATACCTCCAACTAATACTTATATCGAAGTGTTATTAGTGACTGATTTATCCAACTTCCGACTTTCCCTCTCCCTCACAACCTATGAAATTGACCAGTCAATGTTTCAAAGTTTTAATTTCAAAGTAGCAACATAAAATGATTTTTAAAAAGTATGAAATAGTTTACTTCAAGTATTTTTCTCGATGCAAATCTACTCATATTGTTGTATAAGTTCAATATGGTTGTAATAGAGACCTTTTAAGATCACAAAATTGCTTGACCTTGATAAGGCGGGAGCAAAGCATTACCTCACGTTTCGCGCTATGAGGCGTGCAAATAAAAAAAGAAAAAACGATTTTTTATGTAGAAAACCCTGAAAATATATTTTTTCTGTCATCAGGATTTTACAATTATCTACATATTTGTATGTTAGATATTTAAATTTTTATTTAATATCGATGAAACAGAGTTTTCCAATAATTCAACAAAAAAGGTTATAGGTTCATGAAATTTTTATTTTTCATGCGAACATGCTGTTTATAAATGATATACAAGTCTTAACTGAAAATTCCCTAAGTACTCCCAGTAGTATCAAGGCATATACCACCATTAGAAGAGTGCTTATTCTTGCAGATGCATCTACGATAATAACACTTGGAATGTTCTATTTCTCGACAATGGTAATCAGTTTGACAGAACCCATCGATATCTAATTAATCGCGATTAAATATGAACTGATAGAAGCTGATAGAGATAACTTACGTTTGGTGGCGTACACACTGATGTTATAGCCATTAGCTGGCGCTAGAAAATCTTCTGGATAAAGACATGTATTGATGAAACAGTAAGATCTAGGCAACAGGCATTCAGAATCATCTGTACAAGTGACGTTGATCGCTTTTTGACAAATGCCTTCAACATATTCATATCCGGGTAAGCAGTTGCATTTCTTTTTCAGACAATGAGTATTTTGTAAGTTACGACAATGATGATCGAATCGACACGACCAAACTGCCCTGTGAACAAGTACTTTAATTATAAGATGTTCAAATTCAATAGATTAATTCTTACTGTTTGCAGCGTAAGCATTGAATTCGTCGATAGTTGATGTATTGAAGAAATCGTCCGAGGTACGACACGTGTTAAGAAAACAAAATGTTTTTATTTGCCAGCAGTCCGAATCAGAGGTACAGTTTGTAACAGTTGGTTTAGGCACATCAGAATGCAGCTTCAAACCAAATAGAAAGATGCATTTTCCGTTGCTACAGATACTACTGTCCAGATTGCGACAGTGATGGTCTTTTTGACAGACATCCTTATAATCTACAAGTTAGTTATTGAATAAAATATTTTGGTATTGGATAATACACAATTACATGATCACATTATAATAAGAACATTATAAAGGTCACTATTACCTTTAGCAGCATAAGAATTCAAGGTTTCAGCACTTGCGCATTCGAAAAACTAGTCTGGAGTTTGACAAAAACCAAGAATACATTCTTTATTTCGACCTTTGCAGGGATGACGCCTAGAACAGTGGTCAGGAGGTTGTTCTTTGCATTCACCTGATTCATGTTTGTAACCGTACGCACATTGACATTTATTTTGGTGGCATCTAGTGTTTGGTTGATTTTGACAATTGAGATCGATTCTACAATAACCATCGACCCATGTAAGTTATATAAAAGAGTAGTCGTAAAAGGAGTAACGTCATATAAATGAACTTACATTTAGCTCTCCATTGATGGATATCTGCTGTATCAAAGTATATGCCTTCTTGATGACAAGCATTCAAGAGGCACCAATAATCGTGACCATACTTCTTGCAGGTGGAATCATGAGTACAATTAACATCCGAAAGCTTATAGCATTTATCGTGAATTTTTGCAAAGCCCTTCTGACAACGACATTCGTCCTCAAAGCAATGAGCATTTTCTAGGTCACGACAATGGTGATCAGTTCGACAAACGTCTCCAAGATCTGAAATTCAATTACTATATCACAATATTCAGGCAATAAAAGCCCTATCTTTTCTTACATGTTGCGGCATATAAGCTGACATTGTGAGCATTCTCAGGTACGAAAAAATCATTCGGAATAGAGCAATTGTTGAAGAAACATTTAGCTTTATAATAATCAGTGCATTGATAATCATCCTTACAGTAAACATTTAATACTTGCTTGCACTCTGCATGAACAACAGAATGATTGATCATCCCCATGTAACTAAAATAGTATATTACACACCTAGGGAAGTAAAGTAAATGTCTCAGATCACATGTAATTGTTGGCCGAGGCGAAGCCGAGGTCAACAAACATGTGATCTGAGGCTTTCTTTATTTACTTCCCGAGAAGTGTATACTATTTTTGTCCGACGAAGGCGGAAAGCGGCAACTTAGTTTAGCGCAGCGGGACGAAAGTTGCCACTTTCCGCCCGGAGGGCAAAACATTTTTGACGATTAACTTGGTCTATCAAATCTGTTAATTAAAAGTACTATTTTCTTTCTTACATCACAGTTCCTCGTCCACATTTACAAACTCCGTCAATACATTAAGTATTATTGATATTTCGACAGTGGTGATCAGTTCCACATATATCGCCGTAGTCTACGTCAATGAAAAAGATCAATCAACAATTTATCATCCAAGAACATGATAATTTGTCTTACTATTTGCAGTGTAAAGATTTGAGTTGTGAGCATTTGATTCGTCAAAGAAATCCTCGGGTAAGACGCATTGTTCCAGAATACATTTGGTTCCCCTTTCTTCACAGTCAGAATCATCAGCACAGATTACGTTTGTAACCGGCCTACAAATATTTTTGTCCAGCCAGTAGCCTCTGACACACTTACATTTTCCTGCTCTGCACTGTGTTTTATCAAGATCACTGCAGTTTTCGTCAGTTGCGCATCTCGATCCTATTCCTAGAAAATTGAAAGCTTTCCTGATAAATGAAAACCAATCAACACTCACTCTCTGCGCGATAAAGCTTGATGACTTCAGTATTTGATGATGAGAAGAACGTCTCATAACTTTGACAGGTATTGGAAATGCAGCCCACCTGATCGTTGCCATTACAGTCGTTATTAGAGTCACAGGTCGTATTGATACCTCCGTAACAGGCATGATATTTATTCTTTCGGGGGAAATAATTCGGTAAGCATCGACAATAACCATTCCAACATTCAGTATACTTTAAATTCTTACATTCTCGATGTGACTCACATTCTTCAAAAAGACCTGAAATGCGCAATTTTAATCATTTATCTTAGTCATCTATCAGGCTTGATGAACATAAATACATACTGGTAGCATACTCGATTCGCTTGGTTCGATAGGATGCAACATCTAGTGATTTTAGTGCTAACATTGCACATACCAAAAACCACCATCTAACCATTGTCTATTTATTTAGGGCTGCAGTCAAATTAATCAACTAATGTACTCAAAATATTAGAAAATTAACTACTCAAACCAATTAACTACTATCAAATATTATATTGTTCTGAATGTTTTTATATACGATCTAAGATTCTGCCTATTTTTTTTGACCCAATCAAAATTTATGTCGCATTAAATTGAATGTTTATTATCAGTAAGCGTATGTAATGGTCACGTGTCTACTAATCATTTGAAAAATAAAGTCATTAGAGTTTCTGTGTGATAAATTATAGTTGTGACATTCCAATGCTTAATTACTTTGTTTTTTTTTCAATTAAATTTTAACAAGTTAAAAGATCGATTGATAAGAATAAATTCTGGTGTAAGAGTGTTTTGAAGAAAAATTAATAATTCATAGAAGCCAAATATTTATGTCCAAACGAAATTTAACTCGAATATTAATGAAAATAAATTTAAATCAAAATATTACATTTTTAATTCAAATAACGAGAGCAAATATATCTTAGCTGCGCTATGATTTTTGTGTAATTTTATTACATTTTTTTGAATTACTTTGTTTTTTTATTTTTTTTTTTTTTGCTTTATTGAATTTCATAATGATAAAGAATTTGTTGTTAAAAATCAATTTAATAACACGTCGCTGGACATTTTCATTTTGAAATATAAATTTTTTTAAATGTGAATTATGTAAAAAGTATACTTTCATAATTTCTTAGAGTTAAAATTCGGCGATATTCCCAGTAATGGTCTATACACGAGAATATGCAAGAAATTAAGTCTAATTATGAGTAAGCCAACAGCATTCTTAAACTTGATCCAGTTAAAGCAAGAGTATTTTGCATGCGCAGAAATCCTTAAAATGAAAGCAATAGCGTGAGCGAATCAGTATACAACAACGCTCTGTCTCAGTCGCTTTTATTAGAATTATCTTTGTCACTTTACCAAGTTTATATTTACTCTTAGCGAGCCTCTTAAACCTAGTGAGTGTAGTGAGAATCTTCAGTACTTACTCCCACTCTATCCTTCTCTTTCATTCTGTCACACATTTTCTCCTTGTTCATTTCACTCTACTCAGGCAAAGTTATTCAGTTCATCCTTGTCAACTCTTTTTAATTTTCCGTCTAATTCGCTCGCTCATATTACACATTGTGTGTTGTCCTTTGCCACCCTTCATTCATCTTCCCCTTTCCGTCGTTCTTGCCCCCGCCTAGCACCCCTCCATCGTGACCCGCGACTCATGATTTTCAGAACTATGTTTCGTCCTATACTGTTGCAGACAATCTGAACCCTTCCCCAACCTCACTTATTATCTTTACGACTAGCAAGATGGAATTAAACATCGTAGGGGCATATACCCAAAATGTAATAATATTCATTACTATGCTAATGTCACGGTTACTTCGTGAAACAGTCAGTTATTGCGAAAAGTTTATGAATATTTTTGTTATCTGTGAGTTTACATACAACACGAGCCTATTTTAATGTTTGCTGGATGATGACTGAAAATGAAGACAAATAAGAGGAAGAGAGGCCAGGGGGATAAGACTCACCACTCGGATATCCGAAGCTTTTTATGGCTTTAATGTAGACGGAGAAAAGCTGGAGAAAGAGAAACTTGGCTGAAGATAGGAAAGGATCAATAGATAATTAAAAAAGTCAATAGATAAAGAAAAACTGCGTTAAATTCATGATAATTATTTTTATTTAACGATTTAAAGACTCAAAACTTTTTAATAAACACGCGTGAGAAATTAATGTTCTGAAAAAAATTTATAAACAATTTCTAAAAATTACGGTATTTCAATAGTTTCATAGATTAAATTAAAATTTTTTATTTAGACAGTATCAGATACAAATATAGACTAATTTTTAAGAACATGGACAGGCAAATATTTAAATTTTGAACAAGATACTGGGACGCTTTTTGATCAAATAATTATTGAATAAAAAATCATGAAACATGTCAGAAGTACGTAAATAATAAATCACGGAAAAAATTTTAAAGTTATGAAAAATTCCTATTACTTCATTAAAATTATTATAATATAGAAATTATAATGATAATAATATTTTTTTTTTGTAACAAAAAATGGAGCGATCATTTTGGAGGCGCTTGTTTTTCAGGAAAATTGTGGGTGTGATACAAGTATCATTATCATAATTTTTATATTATAATAATTTTATTAAAATAATATAAATTTTGAATAATTTCAAAATTTTTTTCCGGGCCTATTTTTTCCAATTACTGTAAATAATATTCCTTTGAAAATTTATTCTTTTATTTTTAAATTTAATCATTGAAAATAAATAACAAGATGATAAATAAATCCGAACAAAAACAGTTTCACTGTAAAAAATCGCGCCAAGTCCACGTTCATAAGACTATTAAGAAAAAAAAATTTGTTTTTTTCTTTACAAAAATATATAAAATTAAAAAATCCAAGTAACCGATATGATTGTCTATGATTTTCGGAAATTAAAAAAAATTTTGTTACAAATTTAAAAATTAAAAAAAAAATTTGGAACATATTTAGTGTGCGCGGTTGCAAAATATTTTACTTTTAATGAAATTCGTAAAATCTATTTACTAGGACTTTAAAAAAATTTAAATACACAATGACGCACACCAAGTACGTTCCAAAATTTTTTTCTTAATTTTTAAATTTATAACACAATTTTTTTTAATTTCCGAAAATCATAAACAATCATATCGGTTACTTGGATTTTTTAATTTTATATATTTTTGTAAAGAAAAAAACAAATTTTTTTTTCTTAATAGTCTTATGAACGTGGACTTGGCGCGATTTTTTACAGTGAAACTGTTTTTATTCGGATTTTAGTATTTTTTGTAATTATAATAAAAATTTACAATTGGTACCAACTTAAATCTCGCGTTGGTTGCATTTTTTATAGCAAACTATCCCCTTGAAACTACAGTTTATGTAAAAATAATTCCAGCGCACCCTGGCGGATGTAGATGCAAGCTGTGAAATATCTTTTTTTAACTGTAGTTTCCCATCTAATGAAGGATTACTATGCATTCTCGAATTATTTAGTCTGTGGCAGATCACTTTGCCCATCGAAAAAAAGTCAGGATCGAAATTTTTGCGTTGCTATAGTTTGTGCTGATTAAATTTAATAATTTCAATTAGATTAATTGTTATAAGTGAATATAATTAATTAATAACAGTCAAATAAAGTATGAATTACTGTTATAATATACAATTTAGGAAAAAAAGATACCGTAGAATTAAATAAAATTTTGCAACCTCAAAATACCGTTCTGCTTACAGTAAACATAGTCGGTAGTCTGGCGCTCCGTTTACAGCAGATTTGAACGGAACTTGGCGCCAGATTCTACCGAATCTGTGGATAGTAGGGTCGGCCAAAAAACACTTTTAATTTTTTTTTCTTTAGCTACCGCGAAAATATCGTCCAAGATGACGAAAAAAAAATTCTGGTAGAGTTTGAGCTCTTAATATCAATATCTAGAGGTGTCAGATGGTGATTTTTGATTTCTCATTTAAATAACACGGGATTTTTTTTTTTTTTTTTAATTTTGATGTATCTCAACGAGTTATTGTGAGGTAAAAATAAATAAATATTTTTGTATAAAATTGAACGGCCTACAAAAAAGGTCTGATATAATTTTTCGCTAAGTCAACTCGATTAAAAGTTATTCGCAGTTAAAGTTCAACTTAAAATAATATACGATCTTTCACAATTTTTTATACTTTTTAACAATAAAACGGCTTAAAATCATAAAACGACATATTTTTTGTGATTTTTCTCGTTTTTTCTTGCCAAAATTATTGAGAAAAACTTATGTCATATAGCACACAATTCGAATAAAAGCGTTGAAAACTGATTTCAATGTAGTCGGAAGTACTGTAAAGATTTTTGATGCGATTATATCTATTATTTATTAATTTGCTGTTACCCTTTTGATTCGCTGAGCGCTTTGTAGAAGTGCATTTTTAGATCTGGACTTGAAATTTAATTGGAGTATTGTTTTGATTTGCACAGATTCCAAATGGAGCATTGAAAGTTTTAGCTGAAGTCATTGCAAGTCTCATAAGTGAAGTTGAAATCTAACTAGCTTCAAATGCGAAGAATTTTTCTGTTATTCAAAATTTTTTCAGTGACATCATTTTTTATATAAAATAAATTTAATATGTTTTTTACAAATTCTATTTAAATAATTAGCCAAATTTATTTTTTATATATCAAATGTTTGGAAAATTCATTCATTTTCATCTGTTACAAACCCGCGATCTCGCAATAAGAAAAATTTATCGGTTATGTGATCAGCAAAAATAACATGTTATTTCCATGCATGTATGTAAAATTCTTAGTCCGTTGACTGAATAACTATCATTAATATTAAGTTTTAATAACCTTACAATGACTTTTCCCCTGCTGCCAGAGAGACGATTTTTGTAAGGAAATTTTTAGAAAATTTCATTGAAACCCAATAGACTTATCCTAAATTTCATGTCTCAAAAAATCCTAGTTTATAAACAACAACATTTTTTCTATTCTACACATCTCTCTGACACAGTCAGCATATGAAGTAAATTATCGCGAAATTTGTTTTTAGCTGATATCTAATTATTAAGAAAAAAAAATATTCAAATCGGTTGACCCTGGAGACCATTTCTGGAATTTCCTGTTTCTCTTGAGGTTCTCGCAAATTTTATTTCTGTACACAGAAAAGGAAGTAGAATTTATTGAAATCCGTATTAAGATGATCTCTACATGACCAATAAAAGACTACTACCAAATTAAGTCTGTAGGAACTATAGCTAGTAAATTTAAAATTTTCATTGTTAACACCCACCCCCGCAATCCGTATTGGGAGTAGGTTATCATATAACATAAGTTTTTCTCAATAAATTTGGGAAGTAAAAACGAGAAAAATCACGAAAAATATGTTGTTTAATGATTTTAAGCCGTTTTATTGTTAAAAAGTATAAAAAATTGTGAAAGTCATCGTATATTATTTTAAGTTGAATTTTAACTGCGAATAACTTTTAACCGAATTGACTTAGCGAAAAATTATATCCGACCTTTTTTATAGGCCGTCCAATTTCCTACAAAAATATCTATTTGTTTTTACCACACAATAACTCGTTGAGATACATCAAAATTCAAAAAAAAAAAAAAAAATTCCCGTGTTATTTAAATGAGAAATCAAAAATCACCATGTGACACCTCTAGATATTGATATTAAGAGCTCAAACTCTACCAGAATTTTTTTTTCGTCATCTTGGACGATATTTTCGCGGTAGCTAAAGAAAAAAAAATTAACAGTTTTTTTTGGCCCACCCTAATGAATAGGTAGTGTTTGCGCGTAAAACTGCCTTATCTCAGGACCCATCATATAGTCAACTAAATAAACTTTACTAAAGAAATTAATAATAAACATACAACCATATAATCTTTGAGATTGATTTAACTTTTTTGTTCTTCTTTATTTTAGTTTAGATTACTTATAAGCCAGAATTATTAAAATGCAGCTAGATTAGGGTAGAAAACTAATTATCAACAAAAAATTTTATTTACTATACTTTGATGTAGGCCGCAAAGGAGTGCCAAAAGTAAATTATCTAGTTTAATTTTTTTAAGCAGTGCTTAAAGTAATCAGTCTGATAACCTTCTAGAGTGCATTTTACAAGTGTTTCAAATAAACAAACCGATATGTTCAATTCGCATTTGGTGCCATTGGTCCAGACTTACCCATATCAGACTGAACTACATGTTCTTTAAGATAAAATATAGTAATATAACAATTATAAAATTATTAGCTATCAAACAATTTCTGTAGTATACATTTTTTTTCATTTTTCCGAAAAGAAAACTAAGAGTTTAGAGAATCACTGGTACAAACTAAATTTCGCAAGCAATTTCTTTTCAATCTATTCTTTTCAATGATAGAATCAATTTGACGTTTAACACTCTGAGTAATTAGCAAATCCGTTGGAGCGTTGTAGAAATCACTCATTCCGTCAAAATCATCTCCAACAGATGAAAACATTTTGACCATCAGATATTTGTTATTCGACCCACTACAGACCAATGGAAACCCTTCTTCTGGCTGTAATTCAAAGATTCCTAATTTCATCTGACAGAGTACTTAATTATAGCAAATTAATTGTTTTATACTTACAATAGTTGATTTCAGTAAAGAATCATAACTACGACCATATTGATCGATTCGAGATCCTTCTCCATCTCGAACTACAACAACAGTTTCATCGATTATTTCAGCTTTGTAAAGTGTTTTGATGAATGCAGTTGACCAATCTATAAATATTTATCATTAATTAGTAAAATAACTTAACCCGAATTCAAACATGAGAACATAACTCCTAGTGGTCTTTATGGGTCTAGATGACCCGAGGCGACTTTTGATTTGCTCTTGCATCGAAGATATCATTCAAAATGGTATCTGTGGTACCATCAATTATTGTTTAAAGATTTTTTGAGATTCATGGAAATTTACGATTTCAATTGCACAAATCAATATACTTTTCGAAAAACTCGACATGACACCACTTTTTTTTTTTTAAAGTATGCGATATCTGGAGTAAAACCCCGGAGGTTATTTTCATTTATCTGAAAAAATGAAGTTTTTAATAAAAAAAAGTCAAATTTTTCGAAATTTTACTTTCTCGCATTTTTTTTTATAATTAAACAATTAAAAAACGATTGAGTTATTCAACAGAAGTGTTAAAAATTACTCTTATATATGGCTCGAATGAAAATATTGAAAAGAACGCAAGTAGCAAAATTTTTTCTGTGCATGGGTTCAACTAGACCCAGTATGACCACTACGTTATTTTTAAGAAATGTGACTACTACGGGTTAATATGACCTATTACTGTTTACTTACGTCCATTTAGGCAAGCATCTGTATAATGAACGTACGGAATGTAACATTGATCACTGAAGTAATTATCACCATTTACCAACTTTATAATATTCTTTTCTGGGTCCGGTACTCTTAATGATTCCTTGAGAATCAATAAAACAAATTTATTATCTTCACGCACTATTTTATCGACTTTCGCACCCAAGCATTTTGATGGACTGTGCTTAGTTAAAACACAATTGGTAAATGCCATTAGATCTAATGTACTTAAAGAAAGAAAAATTGAAAATTAGTGTGTATATAAACGTGAGGATTGGTTTTTACTATCCTTTAAGACTTACTCTGTAAAACGTGACTCATTAGCTACCATAATAACTCGGTCGTGGATAAGAGTACCCCAATCAAAATCTGAATTAAAAATAGTTCAATGAATATATATATATATATATATATATATATATATATATATATATATATATATATATATATATATCAATAAAAATAACAATAATAACATGATTATTGCGATGATGATAATTAGTATGATCAACATGATCAAAGCGATGACATTCAACATAAATTAATGGTAATTTCAACGATTATTAGCTTGATGATTATAAATTTTATGACAATATACTGAGAGAACAATTTATTTCTTTAATACTTTAAAATCATTTACTTCAGTCAAATCAGATTTTTTAACTATAAACAAATGTGATATTTGAATGTCGATAAAGAAATAATGCTTTGTAATATAGTAAATAATATCTAAAATATTTTTAGGGTTATGGAAGCAATAAGGATGAGTTTATTTATATAATTTATGTTGGGGTACTTATTTTCTAATAAACTAAAATTATTAGATCCAAGTTGGATTTTGATAGTTTTTTTTTCCATTATCAAATTCATCAAAAATTTATGTATATATACAAAATTACTCAATTATAACAGGCGAGGATAAAGGTATTAAAATTACAATAACTCAAATAGCGACAGTAACGACACAAACGTTTTATGATTTATTACAAAGAAGATTTGTTAACTATTAACAAATCTTATTTTAATGAAATAATTGGGCGAAATCAATCAAATAAACTAAAACAAAATAGTATTTGGTTGAAAATAATCCAAATTTAAATTTAAAAAGTTGTTCATATTAAGTACGTATTTTTAAGTTATTTCGTATAAATCTACAAATTTAAATCAAACAAACTGTTTTTTCCGTGGAATCAGTATAATTATAATGATTAGTACCCCTTATTATTGAAAAAAATTTGAAAAACGGTTGACCCTGAAGGCCATCCCTGCAACTTCCCGCTCATTTCATACCTAAGCGCTTAACATTGCATTTATGATGTTTTTGAGCTTTTCGAGCTCAAAAATACAATTTGAGTGTTATTTTGAGCTCAAAGAAATAGTTTTTTTATGCTTTTGAGCTCTTCGAGCTCGAAAGTTTGATAGATGTAGAATAAAACACTATTTTTTAAATTTTTAAACTGCAATAACTTTTGAATGAATCGACCGATTTTTACGCAGTTGGCGGTGTTCGAGGCAGTTTTTTAAGCCTCACAAATAATCTTCAAGTTAAATTTGATCGAACTAGGAACTTAGGAGTAATTTCGAAAAAAACACGTTTTTCGGTTTTCTTTCGTCAACGATAACTCACGAACGAATCAACCGATTTTGACTGGACTGACGGCGATTGATGTGGTTTTTTTATGTTAAGAGCTGATTAGTTTTTGGAATCGGTCGATAAAGCCGTTTGAAAGTTATTCCAAAAAAATCACTTTTAAAAACATTTTTAACTTCCCGCTAAGAAAATCGAAGATTTTCAAAAATCAGGAAGTTTTTGTTTTCACCCCGTTTTACGAAAATCGAGTTTTCATCGAATCCCGACGTTTCGAGGTCCTAGGAAGCTTCCCTGACTATTCCCGCGATGGTGTCTGTATGTATGTATGGGCGTGTGTGTGTGTGTGTGTGTGTGTGTGTGTGTGTGTGTGTGTGTGTGTGTGTGTGTGTGTGTGTGTGTGTGTGTGTGTGTGTGTGTGTGTGTGTGTGTGTGTGTGTGTGTGTGTGTGTGTGTAAGTAAACCTCTCATAACTTTTGAACGGCTTAACCGATTTGATCGCGGTTGGTGCCATTCGAAAAGGCTTGATTGAACTCAGATTTTGAATAAACTTAGGAACGATTCGGACTGGTAGATTTTGAGAAATCGTAAAAAAAGTACAAAAAAATTTTTTTCAAATGTGGTTTTTTTGGAATAACTTTTAAACGGCTTGATGGTTCAATTCCAAAAACTAATCAGCTCTTAACCTCAAAAAACCAGTCCGGTCAAAATCGGTTAGTTCGTTCGTGAGTTATCGTTGACGAAAGAAAACTGAAAAAAGTGTTTTTTTAGAATTACTCCGAAAATTTTCGTTCTATCAATTTAAACGTGAAAATTCCTCATAATGCTTAAAAAACTGCGTCGAATGCTACCAACCGCGTGAAAATCGGTTCATTCATTCAAAAGTTATTGCGATTTGAAAATTCAAAGAATAGTGTTTCATCAAACTTCTATCAAACTCTTCGAGCTCAAAAGCATACAAAAGCTATTTTTTTGAGCTCGGAGAGCTCAAAATAACACAAAAATTGTATTTATGAGCTCGAAAAGCTCAAAAACGTCATAAGTGCAATTTCAAGCGTTAATGTATAGAATTGGCGGGAAGTTGCAGAGATGGCCTTCAGGGTCAACCGTTTTCCTAATTTTTTTTCGTAGTCTTTTTGAGATTTCTGAAAATCTACCGGTCCAAATTATATTCAAAATCTAAGTTCAGTCAAGCCTTTTTGAATGGCACCAACAGCGATGAAATCGGTCAAGCCGTTCAAAAGTTATGAGAGGTTTACATATATCCACACATACACACACACATACATATATACAGACATACAGACATCATCGCAGGAATAGTCAGGGAAGCTTGCTAGGACTTCAAAACGTCGAGATCTGATGAAAACTTGATTTTCGAAAAACGGGGTAAAAACAGTAACTTCCCGATTTTTGAAAATCTTCGATTCTCTTAGCGGGAAGTTAAAAAGATTTTAAACGATTCAACCCGTGAAAAATGTATGTCTATATATCGGTCAAGTTGAATCTTTTTAAATCACTTTGAGCCATTTCGAATCTTTTCAAATCTATTTTCTATCATCAAGATGATGATGACCAACATAAAAATCATAATATTGAAAAAGGTTAGCATGATGATGAAGTTATTGATGATGATGATGGTTGTTTATATAAAACACCTTATTACTTACCATTTGACAAAGACCAATCCTTGACCTTAGCTACAAAAACAAGCCAAGGCACTTCATCTGCTCTAAAAGGACTAACCGTATGTTTTTCATTTCCCATAACACTAGCTACACTCATAAGAATTATAAGAATAAAATTTCTTCTTAAAATAGACATTGTCGCGTTTTTATTTTAAAATTATAAACTTATTTGAATCACTAATAGTGACTTAATATTAGAGACATATTTCTGGCAAAGAAATTTATTTATATATCCACTACAAATCATAAATAGATCAATAATGCTTTTTAATACGATACAATTATAGCTTTTATTACTTTTTTATATCAATCGCATCGTTATCCATTAAAAGTAAATAAACTTTTCATAATTTCGGGTCCTATTAACTGATCATCTAATCACTTATGAACATTCGTAGCAGATAATTTTATTTTACAATTAATGATATAATTGTTTTATCATCAAATTTTCCACAGAACTGCCGTAAATATAAAAGAAAATAAAGCGTTTATTATCAATAATTATCTTTAAGACCATAAGCATTAACAAACGGATATTATTATAGTTACTATTATTAAAAGTTTAAATTTATAAATAAATTTATTAGCGTTTATCCAACATCAAGAATAAAAATTTTTAATTATTATAAAACGAGTGAAGGAGTTTTAAATATAAATATTTATCCCAATTATTTAACATGACTGATTAAGAATAGAGTTTAATTCTGGTCTTGAAAAAGTAAAAAGAGATTTATACCAGGATATATAATTGTAGTTAGTAACGATGCTTATGAGCATCACTCACACATAGTATCTCTACTTGTGTAGTTATACGTATTATCACATTCAAACGCGTAATTTTGAGTTATACCCGAGGTCTTGTTAATGATAATTAAAACGACTCGCGCCTTGTACTTTTTCTCTACATTTCTGGTTTAATATTACCGTTATCACAATGCGTTATAATTTTACAGGAATTATTTTACTTTTGCGTACAATATATGAATAAAAGGGTGATGTAAAAAAACCGAATATTTTTTTTTCCAAGTCTCCAATGAAATTATTAAAGCTTAAAATTTCCTAAAAGTTCTCTTTAAAAATCAGCTCAATTATAAATTTTAAGTAGTACAGTTTTATGTAATATAGAAGTTATGTAATGTAGAAGAAGGGTTTCCATTGGTCTGTCGTGGGTCGAATAATAAATATCTGATGATCAAAATGTTTTCATCCGGTGGAGATGATTTTGACGAAATGAGTGATTTCTACAACTCTCCAACGGATTTGCTAATCACTCAGAGTGTTAAACGTAAAATTGATTCTATAATTGAAAAGAATAGATTGAAAAGAAATTGCTTGCAGAATTGAGTTTGTACCAGTGATTCTTTAAACTTTTAGTTTTCATTTCGGAAAAATGAAAAAAAAAAAGGACACTACAAAAATTGTTTGATAGCTGATATTTTATAATTGTGATATTAGTATACTTTATCTTTAAGAACATGTAGTACAATCTGATCCGAACAAAAACAGTTTCACTGTAAAAAAATCGCGCCATGTACACGTTCATAAGACTATTAAGAAAAAAAATTTTTATTTCTTTACAAAAAGATATAAAATAAAAAATTAAAAAATCCAAGTAACCGATATGGTTGTATATGATTTTTGGAAATTAAAAAAAATTTTTTTGTAAATTTAAAAATTAAAAGAAACAATTTTGGAACGTATTTAGTGTGCGTGGTTACGAAATATTTCACTTTTTATGAAATTCCTAAAATTTATCTACTAGGACTTTTAAAAAAAATTGAAGTACACAATGACGCACACCAAGTACGTTCCAAAATTGTTTCTTTTAATTTTTAAATTTACAACAAAATTTTTTTTAATGTCCAAAAATCATATACAACCATATCGGTTACTTGGATTTTTTAATTTTTTATTTTATATCTTTTTGTAAAGAAATAAAAATTTTTTTTCTTAATAGTCTTATGAACGTGGACATGGCGCGATTTTTTTACAGTGAAACTGTTTTTGTTCGGATTTTAGTATTTTTTGTAATATTAATAAAAATTTGCAATTGGTACCAACTTAAATCTCAAGTTGGCTGCATTTTTTATAGCAAACTATACCCTTGATATGAAGCTACAGTTTATGGAAAAATAATTGCAGCGCACCCTGGCGGGTGTAGATACAAGCTGTGAAATTTATTTTTTTAACTGTAGTTTCCCATCTATTGGACTATTACCATGCATTCTCGAATTACTTAGTCTGTGGCATGTCACTTTGTACATCGAAAAAAAGTCAGGATCGAAATTTTTGAGCTTGCTATAGTTTGTGCTGATAAAATTTAATAATTTCAAGTAGATTAATTGTTATAATTGAATATAATTAATTGATATCAGTAAAATAAAGTATGAATTACTGTTATAATATAAAATTTAGGAACAAGATGTACCGTAGAGTTAAATAAAATTTTGCAACCTCGAAATACCGTTCTGCTTACAGTAAACACACTCGGTAGTCTGGCGCTCCGTTTACAACGGATTTGAACGGAACTTGGCGCCAGATTCTACCGAATCTGTGGATATCAGTAAGTCTGCACCAGTGGCAACAAATGCCAATTGAATATATCGGTTTGTTTATTTGATACACTTGTAAAATGCACTCTAGAAGGTTATCAGACTGATTAAATACTTTAAGCACTGCTTAAAAAAATTAAACTAGATAATTTACTTTTGGCACTCTTTTGCGGCCTACATCAAAGTATAGTAAATAAAATTTTTTGTTGATAATTAGTTTTCTACCCTAACCTAGCTGCATTTTAATAATTCTGGCTTATAAGTAATTTGAAATAAAATAAAGAGTAACCAACAAATTAAATCAATCTCAAAGATTATATTGGTTATACGTTTATTAGTGATTTCTTTATAGCAAAGTTTATTTAGTTGACAACATGATGAGTCCTGAGATAAGGCAGTTTTACGCGCAAACACTACCTATTTATTTATCATCTTGTTATTTATTTTCAATGAATAAATTTAAAAATAAAAGTTTAAATTTTCAAAGGACCAGTATTTACAGTAATCGGAAAAAATAGACCCGGAAAAAATTTTAGTTATTCAAAATTTATATTATTTCAATAAAATTATTATAATATATAAATTATGATAATGATGCTTGTATCACACCCACAATATTCCTGAAAAACAAGCACCCCCAGAATGATCACTCCATTTTTCGTTACAAAAAAAAATATTATTATCATTATAATTTCTATTTTATAATAATTTTAATGAAAAAATATGAATTTTTTATAACTTTAAAATTTTTTCCGGGAATCATTATTTACGTACTCCTGACGTGTTTCATGATTTTTTATTCAATAATTATTTGATCAAAAAGCGTCCCTATTTATTTATTAAACACTACCTATTTATTTATCATTTTGTTATTTTCTTTCAATGATTACATTTTGAAATAAAAAAATCAATTTACAAAAGACTATCATTTACGTACTCCTGAAAAGTTTCATGAACTTTTATTCAATAATTACTTGGTTACACAGAAAGAAAAATTTCTTGACTGGAGAACAAAATTCTTGGCTCAAAAAAATTTTCGGGTGCCTGAAGGAAGACCGAAATTGTGTTGGCCGAAGTAAAAATTTTTCTTGAAATTCTATTCTTGGTGGAAGTATTTTTTTCTTAATTCAAATTATTATAAATACTTGATACAATAAATTTTTATATTTGATCAAGATTTTTAGATACTTTAGGGAAGCAGTGCCACCTACTTCAGCTGAGAAAAAAATTTTTTCACCTTGAGAATATTTTTCTCTTGAATATTTGATACCCATTTTATATTATTTTAGCGTGCAATTATACATATTGAATGAAAAAAAATGATTCAATATTATTTGATCTTCCCATTTGACATTTTAATCAATAAAAATGTTAATGAAAATTTACTTCAATCTTTATATTTAATTTTTTGGAGCAAGGGAGAAATTTTCTCAAGACAAGAAAATTTACTCTTATCAAGAACTAAATTTTTCAGAGCAAGAGGTTGAATTTTCTCAAAACAAGATTTCCTTGACTTAAATAAATTTTCTTGGATCAAGATACGTATTTCTTAAAGCGAGAGAATTAATTTTGTTGGAATAAGTGAAATTTTTTGTGTTAAAAAACAAATTTTTTTTCGCTTAAAAAAATAATTAGGAAGAAAAATATTTTCTTGGTTCAAGTGAACCTTTTTTTCTGTGCAGAAAACGTCCCAGTATTTTGTTCAAAATTTAAATTCTCACCTGTTCTACAAGTTCTTAATGAATAATTAGACTTTCTAAAATCATAATTAACGAAAAATAGCTAAAATCAGGAAGTTCTCGATGAGAATGAAGAATCTTTGTCAGGATTAATTTAAACAAAGCTAATGAGAACATAAGTAAGTGTATGTGATTAAAGAAAATCCAATTTCAGGCGAGTTAATGTGATTTCCTTGCAGGTTCTTAATGGAACGCATCGATTCCCATCGCGGCGAAAAGGACGATCTATAGTCTTGTCAAGGGGTAAGTTTGCAATCTGATATAGGGGCTGGTTGGTTGGTTATCCGTACGAGTGTATACTACTGAGTACTTAGGTATTAGTATACCAACAAACAAATAGTGTGTGTAGGTATATTTTCCGGTCGACGATGCGGGACCTATTTAACGGACGCGAGTCCGGTAATGGGATTCGAACTTTGCACCCAAGGGTACCATCTTCTTTTGTGTATCTTATATACGTTTACCTTGTACTCCGAAACACTGTCAAGCAGTACTACAACTTCCTTTATTGATTAAAATATATCCGAAAATACGATCTGCGTCGCAGATACTCTGACTTCTACGAAAGATTGTAATGAGTCTTCTTACTCGAGAAAATGTTTTAAATATAAGATGCAGTAGCTTACCTGTGTCAAAAAATTTAATCTGTTTTATGATAAATGAAAATTTTTAATATTTTTCAATCAATTTAATTTTGTTATGTGTATCTATTTTATATAAAAATTTAATCTTTTTTAGTCTGTACTATTCCCAATTTAAACCAATTTAAGACCATTTTTAATGTTATAATAAAATTGTTTTCTATTGTTTCAAGATCAAAAACAGACCAAAATGTTCCATAATTTTTAGCCGGTTTTTGATCACCTGTAGATCAAAAACAGACCTTTTGCAAATTCGATAATAATAATAAAAATAATAACAATAATAATAATATATTTATTTATTCTTCGCGCTACCAAATAATGAATACTGCTCATTAAATGATGCATGAAAGTATAAAGTTTAATATTAATCTTGTCATCTTGCTACCATTTTAATCTTGTCGATGTATTCACATTGTATTCAATATCGATAATTAGAAAACTCTAGATTTAGATCCAATGAAATGATGAGAACTATTTTACGTATGTTAATACAAATTTATTAGTTATCACTGCAACTAATATTCGCAGATATAAAACTTTTATAATCCATGAAATGTTAAGCTATGACAAATAAATATGACAGCTATAAGGTTATGATCGACGATTAGTTCATAAAACAATAGAGCGCATGAATATGATAAATTAATTTTCTTTTTCAAATGAATGCGACTTATAATAATTTTCAATAAGATACTTAAAACTCAAAAAAATTTTTTTTATTTTAGAAAATTTTACAATTTTTCTTTCAATTAAATAAAAAATTAGAAAAACGGTTGACCCTGAAGGCCATCCCTGCAACTTCCCGCTAATTCCATACCTAGGCGCTTAAAATTGCACTTATGACGTTTTTGAGCTCTTCGAGCTCAAAAATACAATTTATGTGTTATTTTGAGCTCTATAAAAAATTTAGAACAAAAAAATTGATCTAATGAAAAATTTCGGAGTTATTACAAAAAAACACTTTTTTCGATTTTTTTCGACAACGATATCTCACGAACGCATCAACCGATTCTGACGCTCTATGTGGCGATCGATGCGGGTATTCAAAGTTAAGAGCTGATTAGTTTTTGAAGTTGATCGGTTGAGCCAATTCGAAGATATTTAAAAAAAATGAAAAAAAAAAATGTCGCAGTGATTTTAAAAAAACACTTGTTTTCAAATCTTTTATTGACGATATCTTTTGAACTAATTAACCGATTTCTACGTTTTTGGCGGCAATCGACGCGGTTTTTAAGCTCTATAAATTATGCTATCTCATCAAAAGTGATCCGAGAAGAAATGACGAAGTTATGTGAAAAAACACTTTTTCGGTTTTCGGTTTTCTTTCGTTCACGCTATCTCTCGAACGAATCAACCGATTTTGATCGGGTTGACGCCGATCGGCGTGGTTTTTCAAGCTTAAGGGCGGATTAGTTTTGAAGTTGATCGATAGAGCCGTTTAAAAGATATTCCAAAAACTACTTTCAAAATGATTTTTTCTTATTTGTTAAGATTTTTCAAGATTTCTTAAAATCTATCGGTCCGAATCGGTTCAAATTCTCAGGAAATCTAAGTTCAGCGTAGCCCTTTCGAATGGCACCAACCGCGATGAAATCGGTTCAACCGTTCAAAAGTTATAAGCGAGTCACATAGTCACACACACACACACACACACACACACACACACACACACACACACACACACACACACACACACACACACATACATACATACAGACATAGTGACAACATCGCGGGGGGTAGTCAGGGAAGCTTCCTGTGACCTTCAAACGTCGAGATCTGATGAAAACTCGATTTTTGCCAAACGGGGTAAAAACAATAACTTCCCGATTTTTGAAAATCTGAGATTTTTAGCGGGAAGTTAAAAATATAAAAATCGGCCCTGCCCGGATGAGCGGGAATAGTTGTCAAATTGATTGAAGTTTTTGAGAAAAAGTGACCAACTTTGAAAAAATAACGATTATTTTTAGAATTGATCATAAGCGGCATGATGGTCGAGCGGGTTAAGTCATTATCCCGTTAGTTCGCTCGCACATCATGCCGTGAGGCGAGGATCGAGCCCCGACGGTTGTTCGAATAGTTCCAACACCAACCGTCGGGGGTTGCTCCGGTAGCCGAACTGTACTGGCATGGGTTTTCTCTGTGGTTTCCCCATCGCCACTATTCCAACAACCGATAGAAAGGGGTGAGGAATAGGGTAAATACAGTACATAAAGCACAAGTTGGTCCACAGCCGCGTGATAATAATAAAGAGTTGAGTATACAAATGTGCGAAAAATAAGGTTGATTATGTAGTGAAAATACAGGAGTGAAAAGAGGATGTGCTGGGGTCCAAAAAAGCGTTGAATAAACAAGGACAGTATAAAAACACAGGACGGTGGCGCACTCGCGGAATGCGACAGCTACCATCTACCCAGCCTTGTAAAAACCAAGAACGGTATACAAGTAAAAATCGAAATAAATAATAAATATAGAATTGATCATATTTAATTTTTTTTGTGTATTTTTTCGAAAAGTTCATTCAAAAAAAAATTAAAAAAAAAAAAGGTACCCAAAGATCAATGTCTAAAAAAGTTATGGCTATTTGAAAATAAAAAAGCCACTTTTTTGGAGAATTCATAACTTTTCTTGGGTTGGATGAAAAAATTTGAAAAAATTCTCAAAAATGTTTTTCAAACGGTAGAAAAGAATGATTAAGTTTCAGCTATATCTAAAGGGGTCGAGTTCAAAAGTGGTCGATTTGGCATTGAATAACCCATATATAAATATATGAAAAAATCATGATTGGCTACGATTTACTCTATTAATTATTTAAAAATTAAATTTAAAGCTTAGAAAATTCAAACAAATATTTAAAAAAACGCAAATTTTTGCTAAAAAAAATAACTTTGAAGGACCATCCTCTTGCTCTAAAATATTCCACTTAAATTTATCATATATAAAACATAAAAAGCGAAAAAAATCACTGCCCGGAGCTATACGAGACATTTCTCGTACTTTTAAATTCTTAATAAACTTTCTTGTTCATCTGAGATCCTTTTTTCTTTATTACCCCAAGAACTGTCAATTTTTTTACCAGTTTCTTTTTTCATTTTATTTCTTGTTCACTATCATTATTATAACTTTCTAAGGACGTTACATTTTTTTGTTGTTTATTACTTTCCGCAGCGAATGGAAATTTTTTCCACGATATTGTAATGTTATTAAAACTTTCAAATGTCTATGAAAAAAACTCGATAGAATAGCCGGCTAACTAATAAGAAAAACTACCGTCATTCTTTTAGACATCGTAGAACTTTTCTGATCTATAATAATAAACATACAAAGGATTCTGTAACCACATGCAGGGCTAAAGAGTTTATGGAATATTTTTTTTTGTTTTATTATTATTATTATCATTATCATGAATCCCGAGTGAAACTATAAGATAGCATTACAGAATTATGTCTAATGTCCTTTGTGCTTTTCAAGACCGCGGTAGTATTAGCTTTCCTCAAAATCCTTACCGTTGTTTTTGAGCTCAGAATCAAAACATTGATGCAAGCGCTGCATTAATTTTTTTTTTTCATTAATTTATTTAAAAAATAATTTGTTTTATCTGTGAAATAAAATTTTTTGTAAATTTTAATTTCGTAAAAAAATAATTATTGCAGTTATTTTAATAATTCAATTAAATTATTAATTACTGTAGTCAAAAAATGATCAATTCCAGCCGTGTAAGAAAAATCATCTTAAAATTGTTGTTTGTTTAAGATCTTAAACGTGACACAAACCAAGACTATTTTAAAACTTTTTTAAGACGCCAGAAAAAAAAATTCCGAGAGCAGATTTTTGAAATTTGGTTCTCGAATTTGTTATGAAAATTAATTTTTAGACGATTTTACGACTTTCTAACCGCAACATTTTTGAGTAAGATATTTTTAAATTGAATTTAAAATTGTTGAAAAATTATTATCCGACAATTTTAAGACTTTTTTAAGACGTTTCGTTTAGACTATTTAAAGATGCTCCATAATAATGTTCCAGAGCTGTCGCTGTGAGCTCATCTTAAAATAGACTCTAAAAATTTTTTTAAGACTTCTTTAAGATCATTTTAAGACTATTTAAACAAAATTTTTAAAAATTTTTTGATGGTTTTTTTAAGACTATTTCAAGATTTTAGTCTGAAAATAACTTTTAAATAGTCCTAAAAAAAATCTTTAAAAAATCTTAAAATAGTCTTAAAAAAATCTTTAAAAAATCATTAAAAAATTTTCAGGCTATTTTAAGATGATATCACAGTGATAGCTCCGGAAAATTATTATAGAGCGTTTTTAAATTGTCTTAAAATGATCTTAGTCTTAAAAAATCTTAAATAAATCTTAAACTAGTCTTAAAAAAATCATTAAAAAATTTTCAGACTATTTTAAGTTGATATCACAGTGACAGATCAGGAAAATTATTATGGAGCGTCTTTGAATTGTCTTAAAATGATCTTAAAATAGTCGTAAAAAAATCTTAAAAAAAATTTAGAGACTATTTTAAGATGAGCTAGCAGCGACAGAGCCCCGGAAGATTAAAACGGAACGTCTTAAAAAAAGTCTTAAAATTGTCGGATAATAATTTTTTAACAATTTTTAATTTAATTTAAAAACATCTTACTAAAAAATATTGCGGTTAGAAAGTCGTAAAATCGTCTAAAAAGTGTCTAAAAATTAACTTTCACAGCAAATTCAAGAACCAAATTTTCAAAAATTTGCTCTCAAAATTTTTTTTTTTTGGTGTCTTAAAATAGTCTTGGTTTGTACCACGTTTAAGATCTTAAACAAACGACAATTTTAAGAAAATTATAAGACGAATTTTTTTTTACACGGGCAGTTTTTATAAAAATTTGAATCCAATTAAAAAATTTAATTTAATACCTCAAAATTAATTTAAAAATTTTTTTTCATTATTTCATCAAAAATAAATTTTCCGAAGACAAAAAAAAATTTTCAAAAAATTTAATATCGTTCTCAAAATTATTTGAGATGTTTTTGCATGTAAAAAATAGTAAAAAAATTTTCAAAAAAAAAAAACAGAATACATTCATGGATAATTCAAACATCAGAGACTAATCAGAAATAGGTTATAAATTATTAAACCAATCTATTGTCTTGATTAACGCTTGAGCTAACTACAATCCCAGTTATGGGTCACTCGGGACAAACATTCAACATAATAACATGAACAACTACTACCATAATAACAGACACTCATAATAACAATAATAATAGTAATAGCAATGACAATAATAACTGTAATAATACCATAATAAAATCACATTACATCACGATGTTAGGTACTCACGCAAAACAATTTACGATAACATTCACATATGTGTTGTACTAAGGCATTTTAACAGTCTCTATTTCACATTTAACATCATATTTCATGTATATATAAATATGTATTCCCCGACAAATTCACATACAGTATGCATATTTTCATTCCATCGTTACGATTCAACTTGATTGTATATGCAAACAGTAGTTTAAAGTTAATTGTTAATAATAGGATTGGAAAGGTGGGAATTCAAGCCCAAGTGTTGATAGAATACTGATGACCAGAGATGAGAAAAGCTGGAATAAGAGATGGAGAAAACAAAAATAGAATCCAATTATGGAAATAAGAGTTATATCATTTGACATTGGTTGTTATTAATTTTAATTTTTGAATATGATTTTCAATAAAAAAAATAAATTATGAAATTTTTACACACCACTAGCGTTAGTGGGTGGTGTTTTACTGTCGATTAACAATTGTTAAAAAAAATGTGCTTAATGTTTTCAGGCGGCAAAAATAGACTAATGATTATACCAACATATCGATTTAACTGTAATTATTCTTAGCGTAGTTTTTATATTCACAAATATAGATATACAAATACATGGAGTGATCACATACTGGTACATAACCATCGATTGGGGCTTTTACCTTATCATTAATTTTTATTTTAATACATTAGTCATGAAATATAATTAAGTAATGGTAATTTTCACCATAAACAAACACAAAATTAAACAACAGTTACTGGATATTATACTACACGGAGAGAAAAATATAGAAATCATTCCTATAATTTTAATGAAATGTTTTCCTATACCATTTTAAGAGCAATTAATTAAATTATGGGAATTGTATCCATAATTTTTGGGAAATGTTACTATAACTATGGGAAGGGTTCCTATAATTATAGGAACGATACCTATAATTATAACTGTAATATCGGCATGATTCCCATAATATACAGGGATAGTTTCTATAATATTATAGGAATCATTCTTATAATATTATAGGAACCATTACGATTATATTATAGGAACCATTCCTATAATATTGTGGGAACCATTCCTATAATATTATAGTGATGATGCCTAATAATGTTGAGATATTTATCATTACAACTCAAGTTATTTGTGACTTCGATAACCACTTTTAAGCATTTGAAATTATTAGTAATTTCGATAATTTCACTTGCTTCCCAACAACATCATTTGAAATATGTAAAATAAGTAATATTGTTTATATAAATAATAAAAGTTACAAACCCAAAAGGTGGATTTAATAAATAATCAACGTAGGGGAGCCCGGGGCACGAAGGCCCCCCTAAAAAATTAGGTAAAAAAATTTTTTTTTATTTTTCGTCAAGTTATGACCTCTACAATGTTTTTATCATATTTTAGCCCAATATGTCATATTTGGGGTAAAATGGACCACTCGAAAAAAAAAAAATTTAACGGAAAAAAAAAAATTTTTTTTATTTTCCGTGAAGTTATGAAGTTATGACCTCTATAATGTTTTTATCACATTTTAGGTCAATATGTGATATGTGGGGCAAGTTGGACCACTCAAAAAAAAAAATTGTAATAAAAAAATTATTTTTTTTTTTATTCTCCGTGAAGTTATGACCTCTACAATGTGTTTGTCACATTTTAGGCCAAGATGTGATATGTGGGGCACAATGGACTACTCGAAAAAAAAAATTGTTTTTTTTTTTTTCGAATTATAATGAATTTAAAGTATTCATTCTCTTAGGCCTTTTCAGATCAATGGTATTTATCTTAAGTAAAATGAATTAGAAAAAATTTAATAAAAAATTGAATCATATGGCTTATAAAATGTTAAAAACACAGTTTTTCGAAATTAAAACAATAATTATATTATTATTATTCATTTAAAAGTAATTAACAGCTTAACAATATAATTTATAATAACTTTTTTAAAACGTTAACAAAAATTCAACTTAGAATAAAACATGAAATATAAATTTTCTATTATAATAAAATAACATCGAGATAATTTAATATATACAATTATTCACAATGATCACAGACATATTCGTCGGAATAATCGTTGTCAATGCCTGCGCAAGAGTCATGAGACCATTTATTGCAATTTTTACACTGAATCCATGACTCTGTGGATTCAGAGTAAAGTCCATTGCAATAAAGGCAATGGCAATCGTCAATTTTATGTTTTAAACATTTTTGTTTCAAATTCTTTGGATTTGATTTAATTATTTTTTTTTGTTTTACTGAGGTCTTTTTTTTCTTCTCTTCAATTTTATTTTTTTTTTCTTCAATTTTATTTTGTTTTTCTTCAATTTTTTTTTTTTTTCTTCGAGTTCTTGGCGATACTCAAGACTCGTTAGAATTGCGGTTTTTCCTCGACGACGCTTACTGGGAGGAGAATCTTTTGATTTTGATGGTAATGGCTTCAAATCATACGGTGATACATTGAACTTCGCAGTTCCTTTTTTATTTCTCACATTGGACAATTCTGAAAACAAAAAAATAGATTGTAGTATAGTATCATTTAAAAAGTTAAAAAAAAACAAAAGTAATTTTATTATTATATTATGGTTTAACAATCTTATATTATACGTTACCTTCTTCATCCGAAGTGCTGGAGTAATCCACTAATCCATGTTGAAACGGTTGAATGGGAGCAGAAGAAAACTTTGAAATTGACCGATTGCTGACCCCATACAAAGTTGCCGATGCTCAACAATTTCCGTTCATTGGCCAAGGCACGGCTACTAATTCTCGGCCAAGTATCGGCGTTTTGTATCGGCCTCAGCCTCGGTAAACCATCGGCTTTAATGTTCGGCCAAGCATTGGCGATTTGTACTGGGCTAGTCTAGGTTAGCCATCGGCTACCGCACGATATTTATTATAATATAATGGTATGTGATTTGATTATCAGCCATTGCTTGGCCGATGCTCTGGCTAATTCTTTATTACACTTGAAAACAATTAATAAGTATTAGTCATTACTGTGTTGTATTATTGTTTTCAATTTTTTTGAATTTAACGTTTGACCAAATTATAAACTAATATGTATTAAAAATTAGTAAATCAATTTTTAAAAAATATCTTAAGAGATTTTTTTAGGAGAAAACACCAATTTAAATTATTAATTATTTTTTTTTTTTTTTTTATAAATATTATATTGATCATTTTTTAGTTTTTAATATTTTTATTATTCAACAAGCTCGATTAAGATTAAATCAACATTTGTTTTCACTAAAACAAATTTAATAAATTAATGAATATTTTTTGGAAGACTTTTTTCGATAAATTTGTACATTACCTAATCAGTTAAAACTATTTCTTTTAGTATTAAAAATATTTCAGCAAGAAGCTAATGATTTTTAATAAATGATTTATTTACTTATAAATAGATTTATGAATATAAATAAAAATATAAAAATATAAATATATAGATTTATTTACTAATAAATCAATTATTTTTAATTAATTTTGAACTTCTTGCTTAAAAATGAAGTTTTAAAAACTGGGAAGTTATTTTTTATTATTAAAATTCAGAAATTGTGCAATTATGAAATAAATAGAAAATTCGTAACAACAATCAAGTTAACTCAATTATACTGAGAAAAATTGATCGTTGAACATTGAAATGATTAAACTAAGAACACTACACTCAGATCAGTTAGCAGCGCCCGTGACACCGCTCGAGACTTCCACGCAGACGGATCAGGTTCAAACCCCTCCACACCCGAATTTTTTCAGAATTAATTTCTATCAACCAGTAGTCCATCACCTCAGAATAATAATAATTCAAAAATAAACAACGAAAAAAAAATTTTTTTTTATTATTTTACCTAAAATTTGATTTTTTGCCTATGCTTGGCCGATGCTCGGCCAATGCTTGATTACTATGTTCGGCCGACGCTCAGTCGCCTATATCGGCTGGGTGTTACCATCCGATACTCGCCCAGTCTTGGCCCAACGATATTTCACGATACTCGGCCGATACTTAAAGATCGGTTACCAGTCTTGGCCCAGTATCGGGCCGATCTTCATTTTTTGTATGGGACCGTATTCTTAGAGTGAAACTCATCAACTGACTCTTCATCTGAGCTTGAATCAATGACTCGTGGTCTGAAGAAACCAACTCGGGGTCTTAAGCCTGGTGCGCCAGTAGAAGTGGATGCAATTGGTTCTTCAGTTGATGTTTGTTGAAGTTGAATGTCATCTGACTTCATCAAATCACTCAAACTTTGGGTTAGTTTTTCCAAGGATGGTTCATCGGGTTTCATTGCCTCCAGTGATGTATCAAAGTTATCTGATGTTGTTGGTTTATTACTATTTGTAACATCAGCGGCAACAAAATCATTGGCTTGAAAAACATTTGGATTTAAGGGATAAATCCCAGTCTTCCGAAAACCATTGATTATTGTCTCAGGTTTTGCTGCTACCTGTAGAGCATTACAGAACAGCTTTGGGATGATTTCAGGGGTAACAACTCTACCGGGATGGGATGTTAACCAGTTCTTCACCTCCTTTGCATAGCAAGACGATACTGGCTTCATCAAACTAACGTCCAGTGGCTGTAATCTGTGCGTACAATGAGGAGGCAAACAAAGAATTATGACATGATGATCACGAGCGTAATCAATCATGTCTAAATTATTTGTATGAGTTGTATGCCCATCCAATATTAAAAGAACTGGGTCATCAGTAGTGGGTTTGACCTTATCGACAAACCACTTGAACCAATCGAAGAATAAGTCATTTTGCATCCACCCACTAGCGTGACAAAGTCCCCAACTTCCTGGCAGAGTATCATTTAATAAGCTTGCTTTCATACGCTTACGTGGAAAGATAAATAACGGTGGCAAAAATTCACCTGAAGCAGATACACAGAGTTCTGCCGTGACATTTTTCCCGCGCTCAGCTGACGTCAAAATCCCCACTTGTTTTTTCCCTTTTTCAGCAATGATATTGCCGTGTGTTTTCGGAACGCTGCTGACACCAGTTTCATCTACATTATAAATACGTTGAGGTTTCAGTTTGTACTTATTTATGATTTGCTTCAATAATGAGAAAAAGTTTTCAACGACAATTTGATTAAATCCTGCTGCACGGGTCGCTGAGGTGCTTTCTGGTTTTCGGAAGGACAAAGTTGGATTTCGTTCTAAAAATCCTTTCAACCAATCTTCACCAGCTATATTGTTTTTGAACGGATGCCTGATCTCATTCATTTCAGCGAGCTGATAAGCAAGAACTCGTGCCTCAAAACTAGACAATCCAAATAGTCTAGCTTCACAGTCTTTTAAATAATTTACTAATTCCAGTTCTTGGACTTGATTGAAAACTGAACTTATTTTCCTGGGTAATTCTAAAATTAAAAAAATTACATTTAAATTAAAAAAAAAAAATTATTGCTAAATTAATAACTTTAGAATCATTTAGTTTCACGGTAATCTGGCTTTTTTTTAATCAATGAATTTTTTTTTAATCAATAAATTTTTTTTTAATCAATAAATTTTTTGTTTAATCAATAAATTTTTTTTTTAATCAATAAATTTTTTTTTAATCGATAAATTTTTTTTTAATCAATGATTTTTTTTTTAATCAACAAGATTGACTAGATTGCTTTATTAATTTTTAATTATAATTAAACTCGACGTGCCATCAGGCGATATAACAATTATTATAACAATAATTAAGAATAATTATAAGTCCTTAGCCGTACAATGAGTTTATAATTCCACAAAATCTGCATAGTACGATCATTGATGTACCAGAAAGTGCAACAAGACACGGTGTACATAAATGTAATATCTAAGACCTGAAAAGCTGAAGTTTCTTTGTTGTCTTATCCTCAATACAACTGATGGTATCGATACGGTCTTCTTAACTATAGCTTCGTAACAACAGTTATCTATAGCGCAAAACGTAGCTGTTCTTCTGATGCCAGCGTTCCCATGAACAACAATAGCACCTGGCATCCGTAGGTTATACTCATCTGTTTCCTTGAAAAAATCTTCATTCTTTTTGTTCATCATCACCAAAAACTGCAGAATATCTTCTTTATCGGGAAATGTGTGTTCGGGCCATTTTAAATATTTAAGGTGGATTACCCTTTTTGATTGCCCAGTGTGTAAGTGAGTGATGATTAGTACTGTTTCGGTGTAATCCTTTTCCTCGTTACGCTCTTTCTGTTTGATTTTGAAGTCTCCTGAGATTATGTCAATTTTACTCGAAGTCAGATATGGATAGGATTGTTGTTCCTCTTCTTCGGAACCATTCAACATAACAATCACACGCGTGTTTTCTTCCCAAATCATGGTCCAGAAGTTTCCCAAGGTGCTCGCCATCGGTTGTTCCGTTACTATGAACTTCCTCTTCAGTCCGAAGCGACTTATGTAGTTGCCGTTAATATAATCCGCTCCATCGCTGGTCTGGTGTAAGATCACGCGGGAATCATCCCAGCATGATGGTATGTTTCCAAAAAGATTTTTGTTTTTGTTTTTCGGCTTCTTCCAGTTTTCGTAAGTTCCGTTTAATGGTTCTTGACAGATGCAGGAGTACTCGTGAGCCATGATGTCGGTGTACTTCGGGTGAGTGGATCGATTCAAAAATTCGAAATCTTTAAGAGGTGCAAACAAATCGGTATTCATGATTATAAAAATATAACTCCGGTCTGGACGATGTGTGCACGTCTGCTCTTAACAATTGGCTATATAGGACTGAATACGGAATAGGGATGTTTATTATCATGTTCATGATCATGTATATTAGCAATAGGTAGCTTTTATCATGTATATTAGCAATAGGTAGCTTTTATTTAATTCTAATTAGCATCTAGTCATAGATAAGTTGAAAGTTTTTAATCTATAAGTAGAAATAGAAATGTATGCTTGTGAAATGAATATGTAAAACTTTTGTTAAATGTGTAATAAAATAAAGGATTTAATATGCACCTTTTTTTATTGTCATTTCTTTAAATATTATTTATGTTACTAAACATTTATCTCAATGCAAAATGAATACCTATAGAGTTTTCAAATCAAATCTTAAATCGTTTTGACTCATTTTAAATTCTTTTTTCTAATCAGAAACTTACATGTTAATTTTTTCTTGAGAGGAGAAATTGAAAAGTATTTAAAATATTCAAAAGTACACTGAGAGACAGTTTTATTAAATACTAATAAACGCTTATTTGTATTTAGTAAAACACGTATTTGGCTCATGCACAAATAAAAAATTTATTAAATACAAATAAAATTTTTATTTGGACCAGTTTTGAGATTTTATTAGTATTTAATACGTATTTATTAATATTTAATAAACGTTTATTAGTATTTAATACGCGTTTATTGGTGTATAATACGTTTTTTTTTATACACAAAATAACTTAGTTTTTTAGTAATCAATGAATAATAAGATAAAAACGTCATAATCGGTTTCGTTTTGTTAATAAATGGTTGTCAACAAATTTTATAATAAATCTATCTATTATTACCAAATAATATTGAACTATTGACGATTATTCATAATTTCAAATTAAAAAATATAAATCAGGAAATGGAATTTTATAATGAAAATACATAGAAATTTTTTTTTAATTTTTAAAGGTAAATATTTATGACATTATGAAGTTAACAGATAAATTAAAAAAATTTTTTTTTTTTATTTTATAGCAATTAAATTATTATAAAAAAATATGATCAAAAAGTTCCATATGTGAAAATTAATAAAAATTACAAGTGAAAATTTTTAGAAGTATTTTTTTATTGTGATTGATTTGTTAAAAAAATTTTTAAAATTGACAGCTGACGGCTAACTTCAGTGTGATGAATATTTATAAAAAAATAATTAGAATTTATTATATTTAACTAACTTTTCTTTTATTGAAAATCACTACATGATATAACAATAGTACTGTTCGCACTTGTGATGACTTTAAAATTAAAAATCAAGTAAGGCTAACCACAAGCAGGTTATAAACATGCAATATACACATATATACATTGAATTACTTAAAGAAATTTTAATTTTTATTTGCGTTGAAATATTTGCCACAATGCATCTTAATCCCTTTCTTTTAATAAAACATCCATTGTTTAATAGACACTCTTCACTGTTTAATAATTATTTTAATTTTTATTCACTATTAATAAACAATAACTCCGAATTTTACGCCTTGACTTTAGGATTAAAGATGGCTGCCGCTAAAGCGAGACTAGCGGTGGTTTTAATAAACACATATTAGTATCTAATAAAATTTTATTAAATACTAATAAAATTTTATTCACTGCAAAACAAATTATATTTATATGTAATTAATATTTATTGACAAGTAGTACTAAAATAAAAAAAATCCAAATACGCGTTTTTATTCGCTGTGAATAAAATTGTCTCTCAGTGTATTGAAAAGGATTCAAATGATGTTATTTCCTACACAGAAAAAAAAATCTTCTTGAATCAAGTATATAATTTTGAAGAACTTGATATTCTTGATTTGAGTAGAAAAATTCTTGATTTAAGGAAATTTTACCCAGATAGCAAAATGACGTACAGTCAACGCTCTCTGTATTTGACTCACCCGTACAGGACCATTCTCTGTATTTGACTCGTCCTTGTCCATAAGAGCTGTGTAAAATCGTCAAATACAGAGGAAGAATGTGGTCAAATACAGAGAGCGGTCAAATACAGAGAGCGTCGACTGTATTAAGTTATTCCTATTAAGTTAATGAGCTCAGATTTCTGATTTGGACGTCAGAGTCTACGTCTAAAAGACGTCTTTAAGACCTTCTGAAGAGGTCGAATGCGCCGCTTATTGTAGACTAAGAACTCATCAAAACAGGCTCTTAAAGAGCTCTTTTTTCTGAACTCGCACAAATGAATGATTTTTTATCTCTATACGCTATTATAATGATAACAATAATAAGAACACAACAAAAATAATATTAATAATAATAATAATAATAATAATAATAATAATAATAAAAGTAAATTATGAAAAATAATTCAGAGTTTCATGAAGCACCGATGCTGATTTCGAATGTTTATTATTTTAGTTAGACCTAATATTGTCGGTTTAAAGAGAGAAAGTGAAAATCGCAATTGCCGTAACTAAGATTCGAACCCGAGTCGCGCGCGTGCTAGATCGATACCTAACCCCTTACGCTGTTCAAACGATATGTCGTTACACATCTCATTATTCTTATAAGCTAAGTTTATATAGTGATAAAATGTTGCGATCATTGTCTATATTATTTATTCTATTTGATACTGTGTATCGATAGAGAAAAAGTAACTTTTACGAATATTTATATACTAAAAAATATTCAAAAGTCTACCTGTAATATTTTTTTAAATAGTCTATATAAATTTTGTTTACTTTTCACAATATAAAATCTAATAGATAAATTAATGAATATTAAAAATTCAACAATAATTAATAAGTATATAGTTATAAGATATCGTTAAATTCGAATAAAATGTTTAAAATTGATAGTACTCCTTAAATGTAGAAAGTTACTTACGTCACTTCATCGTGAACGGCAAACAATTTTAAATAATGTACTCAAATGGTCAACAACAATTGATAACGACTTAACATTTGTTTTAGAATTGCGGATGGTTAATCACTGATGGGCTTAGCCCAAAAAATATTTTGCACGACTCATGACACGAGGCATCAGAGTGTGCTTACAATCGAAATATTTTGTAATATTATATAACATTATAAATATTATATTCCCCTCTTGACAACTAATAAATAAAGATACTATTTTAAAAAATGTTTTTTTAAGATAGACACTTATAATGTTCGTTGTAGGGAAGAAGAAATTATCTTCGAAATTACAGATGGTTGATCCTTGCACAAAAATGTCTTACAATCTTATCATTGGGTCTAAGGAATACGGAGTATTACAGGCAATGCTCGTTTCAATCATAAATAATATTACAATATTAATTCTTATTAGCATCCAGTCATAAATAAGTTAAAAGGTATTAATCTATAAATAGAAATAGACATGTATGGTTGTGAAATGAGTATATAGAACTTTTGTTAAATGTGTAATAAAATTAAGGATTTAATGTATAATAAAAGAAAAGATTTAATATTCAACTTTCCTTATTATCATTTTTTCAAATATTTAGCATTTTGTGACAATTAAAATTTTTTAACGTAAGAATAATAATTGTTGCTCTTTATTTTACAATGGATTTTATGTAATTAATTTTCATGTATTTTTTCAATATTTAGTTTTAATTTTTCTCTAATAACCATCCAGTTAAGATAAGTTAGCTTAAAATCAAAAACAATTTATAAATAAAAAATCTATTAAATAAACATTTTCTCGTGGACTGAATTGTGAATCTAAACCATTCTGGAATCCACCGGAAGACACACAAAAAATTTCATTAAAATCGGTCCAGCCATTTAGGAGGAGTTCAGTGACAAACACACGCACAAAAAAAAATATATATAAAGATTAATTAATTTTGAGATTTTTTTTGTAGAACGAAAATTCATCCTTATTTTATTTATTTTAAAAACTCCGAACGCGGATGTTTCTCGGAGTGAAATGCGAAATCACTCCGAAATCACTCTGAAATCACTCCGCAAATAAAAACTCCGGATTCACTCCCTACGCGGAGTGATTAATTATTTCACTCCGGAACTCCGAGTGATGGGAGTGAAATTGGAGTGAAATTCACTCCGGATTTTTTACAGTGAAAGAGTCCAATGGTCATCCATTGCAACGATGGGCTAAGTCGATCAAGGATGTTCGTTGATATCGATATATCGATATCTCGAACTCAAAAGACTAATGAAGTAAATTTTTCGTCTTTTAAGTCAATATTCGAACACGAAATTTTTAATCGCACGCTGCATGCAAGGTACTATTGTTTTTGTTATTTAGTACTTTGTTTCTATTTAACGCGTTCTACGGAAGAAGAATAATCGTTGCTCTCTATCTTTTAATCAATGTCTCATAGTTTATTATCATATATATGAGCAATAGGTAGCTTTTATTTAATTCTAATTAGCATCTAGTCATAGATAAGTTGAAAGTTTTTAATCTATAAGTAGAAATAGAAATGTATGGTTGTGAAATGAATATGTAAAACTTTTGTTAAATGTGTAATAAAATAAAGGATTTAATATGCAACTTTTTTTATTGTCATTTCTTTAAATATTATTTATGTAACTAAACATTTATCTCAATGCAAAATAAATACCTATAGAGTTTTCAAATCAAATCTTAAATCGTTTTGACTGATTTTAAATTCCTTTTTCTAATCAGAAACTTACATGTTAATTTTTTCTTAAGAGGAGAAATTGAAAGGTATTTAAAATATTCAAAAGTATTGAAAAGGATTCAAATTATGTTATTTCCTAGCTCTTAAATTGATTTTTTTAATCAGGGAAATGTTGTTTAACAAGAAGTCATTATTATGCGTCAAAATATTTATTTTATTACAATAATATTATATTATACATCCACGATCTTTCCATTAATCAAATAATCTACGAATTAATTTGAACAAATGAATGGAAACTTACAGAAGACAAGTTTTAATGTAATTTATCAGTGCTTTATTGGGACGTACAGGAAGTTGAATCTTTGGTCCAGACTTAATTTCTTGTGGAAATTTGATACCGTAATGAAGCGATACGTTAGAGTATCCTGTACCAGTTATACTTGAACTGTATTTTATTTGTGGTTTTATATCATTAAAGGCTCCAGTTTCATGATTTGACAGATAGAGAGGATACATATCATGCATAATGTTCGGGGGATTTTTCATAACTATATCATAAAACGGATTTCCCTTAGATTCGTTATCCAACATCTGGATATCAGTTGCTACGTATTTGTGGTATCTGCATTCACCCTCAAATACATTGTGGAGCACAGTGACGTTATATCCCACTACTAAATGATCTTGATTGTTGCCTCGAAATGTATTATTATATAGAAGTACATTATCTCCAGCTATGTAATAATATTGTTCTGGTCCTTCGAATTCATTATTTACCATTACTATTCTCTTTCCAGCTATGCGATAATTATTTTGGTCATCGCGAAAATGATTGTTTTTCAAAATAATTACCGACGCTTCTATGTGGCAAGGTCTTTCCGCGGCCAGAATGATGAGATTACTTAGTTGAATGGTATCTTCCTCCAATGAATGTTTATGCAAGTCAGAGCAGTTGAGATATTGAATGATTTGAGGTTGAGGCGGCTTCGGTGCATTTCCGTTGTTAACTATAAGATTACCCACTGAATAAATGGAAAAAAAATTCAAATATTAGTTATATTTCTTAATAAAACGATAAAAAAAATTTTATTTTTGATTGATAATACAACGAAAAGAAATAAAATGCAATTTGCTGAATATGAGGCCAATTTGTTGGAAAAAAATATTATAAATTCAAAATAAGTTAATTAAGTTTAAGAAAAAAAATGAAGAAAGAAGTTCATTGCACGCCTCATAAGCGAAGCGAATGAAATAGTGCTCTACTCTCGCCTTACGAAAATCAAGTGGGAACTAAAATTGTCTCTACTTATTTTCTATCGCATTTGTAGAACAATATTTACACATTAATGTCACAGAAAAACAGTACTTTCAACACTTATGACATTTTTAAAAGACATTTTGCTAATTCAATGTAGTTTAATTATAATTAGCAATAAACTAGAATCTACTTATCGTTTGTATGACTGTATCTATGTAAATAAGGTTCGTTTACAACACCTGTGCAGTACCTTTCTTTTCTGGATAGACAATGGCGCGAAAGACTTAAAAGTATTTGTATTTTATTTCAATCAATTTTATTATGGAAAATTAGATTATGAGGCGTGCATTTTTGGATTTTTCAAACTTTTTTGATAACTACTAAAAAAAAAATAATTTACTTTGCTGACTTTCAGAGAAACAATAAAGAAAGAAGAATATATTTTTGATTACTAATGCAAGAAAAAAAAAAATTTGCACGGCACTCATATTTTGAATTATAACAACCGAAAAATTCACTAATTAATGAGATAATTTTGTTTTATGTGGTGGATTCATAAACCTGTCAATAGAAATTTGACAAATTTTTGTTGATATTCTTTCGTAAAATATATTTATATTGTTGAATTGATACTTGATAAAGTAATAATATTTTGTATACTAATTAATAATTATAGCGGTCTTATTTATTTCAAAAATTAAATTATTACGAAATAAAATTATTTATAGTTTAGATTTTTTAGTACTCTGAAAAACTTTTTTTATATAACTCCAAACATTGAATTTTTGGATTTCAATAATTTAAGAAAATGAAGAATTGTCAACAAAAAATTTATCAAATTTCTATTGACAGTTTCATGAATCCACCACATAAAACGAAAATAAAAAAAAACAAAATTATTTTATTTATAAGTGAATTTTTCGGTTGTTATATTTCAAAATATGTAAAATCTAATTTTTAACATAAATATCATTAATATTACGCTGTACAGGCTTTAAATTAAATCATTTTAAGAATCTGCAAGTTTTATGAATTTCGAGGTTTAAAATCGGCTGATTTAACGAGTTACCAAGTTTAGAAATGGCCGATTTTAGCGATTTCTAAATTTTAAATCAGCTAAATTCAAGTTGTCAGGTTTTAAATTTTCAATATTTAGCGATCGTCATATTTTAAAATTCGTGATTTTAAATATTCTCAGTTATAATGTAACGTTGTTTTAGATGTTCAAACTTTGAGTTTATCATTTTTTTAATTGGGAATATTTTTAATAATTCTTTTTTTTTTAATCCGATATTTTTAGATTAATGACGTTTTATTAATGCTTTTTTTTAACTGTTCATTTTTTAAAAATGAATTCATTTAGAAATTTTATTATTTACAGTTGGCTGTCTTTTTATTTGTCACATTTTAGTACAGGTATAATTTACTTTTGACTTTATTTATATTTTAAAAATTTTTATAATATCATTTTTTATAGTTTGCTTATTTTACCAATTGGAAAATTTCATATTTTCCAATTTTAGAGTTTAGAAACGGCCAAATTTATTGATGGCCATAAATCCTTAAACTTAGAAACTGACACAAATTAATGTCCAAGATTGTATAATCTTTCATAATGAGTTATATTACTGGCTTTAAAGACAAGAGGAAAAAATCAAAATAAAAGTTTCGAAATATTTTTTAAAGACAATTATTACTTACATGCATACTCGACGAGCGTAAGGAACACAACAATAACTACTGTTTTCCCGAACATTTTCCCGATGCTTCTAAAACTGGAATGCGCTCCCTGCTCTAGTGGATCGGCTTTTATATGATTTATTATCAGTAGGGCCGAGAATTTAGTTTTTTTAAAAGAGAGAGACAGAAGATAGGCGTAGCCAAGCGTTCTGATTGGTCGTAATAAATAAATTGTTTTTTGTTTATCGCTATTAAGTGAAGACAGCAGCTTGAATAAAAAATAAAATTTAGATTGCTAATCCAACATGAAAATATAAAAAATATGTCAAAAAAAAAAAAACAGGTTAGTTTGCAGATGTGAAGGTGCTTGTAAACAAATACAAGTCTGTGCTGCTCAGATAAATAAAGAAGAGAATTTGAAACACCGTGTTGTAACTAAAATGTTTAATGAAATGAATAAAAGAGAACAGTGACAAGCTGGCGATTTCGTTGGAGATCGCGTAAAGGAATTGCTCCCGGTCTCACTGGTAATTTTGCTGGAGATCGCATTGACGGTCTTTTTAAAGGTCTCGCTGGAGGTCACGCTAGAAATCTTGCTGACGATCTTTTTGGAGATCTCGCTGGTGATTACGCTGACGGTTTTTCTGGGAGTCTTGCTGGAGATCACGCTGACGATCTCGCTGGAGATCATGCTGACGATCTTTCTGGAGGTCTCGCTGGTGATCACGCTGACTGTATTTCTGAAGGTCTCGCTGGAGATCACGCTGAATCAGCGTGATCTCCAGCGAGACTCCCAGAAAAACCGTCAGCGTAATCACCAGCGAGACCACAGAAAGATCGTCAGCGTGATCTTCAGCGAGATCTCCAAAAAGATCGTCAGCGTGATCTCCAGCGAGACCTCCAGAAAGATCGTCAGCGTGATGGCCAGCGAGACTTCCAGAAATACCATCAGCGTGATTACCAGCGAGACCTCCAGAAAGATCGTCAGCGTGATCACCAGCGAGATCGTCAGCGTGATCTCCAGCGAAACTTCCAGCGAGACCGTCAGCGTGATCTCCAGCGAGACCTCCAGAATGATCGTCAGCATGATCTCCAGCGAGATCGTCAGCGTGATCTCCAGCGAGACTCTCAGAAAAACCGTCAGCGTAATCACCAGCGAGACCTCCAGAAAGATCGTCAGCGTGATCTCCAGCGGGACTCTTAGAATGACTGTCAGCGTAATCTCCAGCGATACCATCACCGTGATCGCTAGCGAAATTACCAGCGAGACTGGCAGCAATACCATTAGCACAACTTCTAGCGAAACGACCTCCAGCGAGACCATCAGCGTGATCTCCAGCGAGACCTCCAGAAAGACCGTCAGCGTGATCTCGAGCGAAACCGTCACTGTGATCGCTAGCAAAATTACCAGCGAGACTGGCAGCCATACCATTAGCACAACTCCCAGCAAAACGACCTCCAGTGATACCGACAGCGAGACCTCTAGAAAAACTATCAGCGTGATCTCCAGCGAGACCGTCAGCAAGATTTCTAGCGTGACCTCCAGCGAGACCTTTAAAAAGACCGTCAATGCGATCTCCAGCAAAATTACCAGTGAGACCGGGAGCAATTCCTTTACGCGATCTCCAGCGAAATCGCCAGCTTGTCACTGTTCACTTTTATTCATTTCATTAAACCTTTTAGTTACAACACGGTGTTTCAAATTCTCTTCTTTATTTATCTGAGCAGCACAGACTTGTATTTGTTTACAAGCACCTTCACATCTGCAAACTAACCTGTTTTTTTTTTGACATATTTTTTATATTTTCATGTTGGATTAGCAATCTAAATTTTATTTTTTATTCAAGCTGCTGTCTTCACTTAATAGCGATAAACAAAAAACAATTTATTTATTACGACCAATCAGAACGCTTGGCTACGCCTATCTTCTGTCTCTCTCTTTTAAAAAAACTAAATTCTCGGCCCTAATTATCAGTATATACTAACGTCACTTAAACGGTAAACAATTCTTAATTATGTACTCAAATATTGTGGCAAACACGCGGGTGAGGATGTAGTACTTTCGTCCCGTGTCACACATACTATTTTTTCTCCTGCCAAGCCGAAAGTTCGCGAATCTTTTAATGCAATAGCATCGCAGGTAATCATGGAAGGGGTCCAGGGGCGAAGCCCCTGGTGGGGTCCAGTGGCGAAGCCCCGGTGGGGTCCAGGGGCGAAGCCCCGGCGGGGGGTTGGGGGGGGGGGCGGAGCCCCCCAGTCAAGAAAAAATACAATTTAAAATTATTATTTAAGTAAGATATTAAAAAAAATAATTAGTGTTATGAAAATAACAGAATAATTTTTATTATAACTTTAAATAATCATTTTGATAAATATTAATAATAATTATAATTATTATTATAAGCATTATAATTATAAGCATTCATTTAATAATAATTATGGATAATCTTAATGATAATATTGGATGATAATTTTAATATAAGAATAATTTTAGTGACTTAATTTAAAATTATCATAACTAATAATTTAAAATTATTATTTAAGTAAAGATATTAAAAAAATTAATTTTGTGTTATAACTTCAAATATTCATATTGATAAATATTAATAGTAATTATAAGTATTCATTTCATAATAATTATGGATAATCTTAATAATAATATTAGATGATAATTTTAATATAAGAATAATTCTAGTGACTTGGTGATTTAACATATTTTATGTAAATCAACCTTTTTTTGGTACAATATGATAATTTTTGAAATTTTCAAACTATAACATTATCACTAAATTATCACTAAACATTATCATAAATCACATTATCACTAAATTACATTATTTTCATTATAATTATAGTATATTGCACTAATGACCGGTTATTTTATGCATATATTTATAAGAATTTTTTTTTATTAAACAACAATATAAGTTAACAAATAGCGGAGATATCAGCTGATACACATCGTAAGTTGTCATCCGACTTGGCAGTCTGTGTGCAGTATGGAAGCCACTATTTTTATTTGAAATCAATGGCACAGAAAAATTACTTAATTTATCAGTTTATCTTACATATGAACCTCAATTCCATTGAAAAAAAGTAAAAATTTGCATTTTTTAGAGGGCTATGAAATTAAGTCATGATTTTTTACCACTTTTTCATACCTTGTTTATTAAAAAAAAAATAGTTTAAATAAAAATATCGCTTCCGATTGAGGTTCATATTCAAGGTAATTGTATAAAAAAAATTATAAGCCATATCTCAAGATGATTGGTTTAAAACTCTTTGAGCTAGACTGCACACGGTTTTGAAAAAACTCGTTTCGAGAAAAACGCGTTTGAAAAAAAAACTGACAGAAAAAGTTCATGTAAAATAGTATTAAAATAATTAATAAATCGATTATAACTTTTGAACGAATAGGAATTTTGACTTGAAATTTTATATCTATATTTTTGAATAGTTTTGCAAGCGATTTATAAAAAAAAAAAATTGAATTTTTTTAAGCCTGTACACGTATTTCCCCCCTTAAAGAGAAGAACGTACAATGCGTGAGAGCCGATGTAGGCACTATTGCGCGTGCGCGTTCATTTATTCCGAGGATAGAAACTGCTGCTTTATTCCGGCTGCAAGCGGAAGGTATTTGAACTTTCGGCTTAGGCAGGAGAAAAAAACAATTCTGACATAAGATTCAGACCGCATAGGTATAGTTATAACTACAAAAAATAATATAACTAATAAAACTAAAATAATATAACTACAAAAGAATATCACAACTACGAGATACACCAAAAATAAGAAAAGTACTTAGTAGATTAACTATGGACCTCTAATTGATAATTCTAGAACGTAATTCATATTTTATAAATATTTTGATAAATAAAAAATTCTGACGTCGTAAAATTATTCCGACGTTTGATTCCGACTCTAGAGAAAAAATGATGTTTAAATTATTTCACTTTAAAAACCTATAACGAGTTTAAAAGTACTCGCAACATGTTATTTTTAACTTCTTAAATAGGATTAATAATTGTTGTATCATAATCATTTTATTTGTAGAAATTTCAATAAAACAAGACTACGAGCTGAGGAAAAAATTCCGACATCAGATTCTGACTGCATAGGTAAAGTCAATCACCGCAATTAAATTTCATAGTCACTGCGAGGTACACCAAAAATTGGAAAAAGTACTTAGCAGAATTAACTATGTATCTCTAATTGATAATTCTAGAACTTAATTCATATTTTATGAATATTGAAAAAAAAAAATCTGACGTAAAATTATTCCGATGTTCGATTCCGACTCTAGAGATTAAATATTACGTTTTAATAATTTCACTTTGAAAGATCATTACGAGTTTGAAAGTAATCGCAGTATGTTATTTTCAGCTTCTCAAACGGAATTGATAATCATTGTATCATTGATATTTTATTGGTAGAAATTTTAAAGACATCAAAACCGAACGCTACAAAAAATTTCTGACATAAGATTCAGACCGCATAGGTATAGTTATAACTACAAAAAATTTCACGATAGTTGCGAGATTCACCAAAAATTGGAGAAAGTATTCAGCAGAATTAACTATGTATCTCTAATTGATAATTCTAGAACTTATTTCATATTTTGTAAATTTTTTGATAAATTAAAATTCTGACGTCGTGAAATTATTCCGACGTTCGATTCCGACTCTGAGGAAAAAATGATGTTTAAATTATTTTACTTTCAAGAACTATAACAAGTTTAAACGTACTCGCAGTATATTATTTTCAATATCTCAAATAGGATTAATAATTGTTGTATCATAAATCATAATCATTTCATTTGTAGAAATTTCAATAAAACAAAACCACGAGCTGAGGAAAAAATTCCGACATCAGATTCTGACTGCATAGGTATAGTCATCACCGCAATTAAATTTCATAGTCACTGCAAAGTACACCAAAAATTGGAAAAAGTACTAAGCAAAATTAACTATGAATCTCTAATTGATAATTCTAGAACTAAATTTATATTTTATGAATATTTAACAAAAAAAAAAAAATCTGACGTCGCAATATTATTCCGACGTTCGATTCCGACTCTAGAGATAAAATTATGTTTAAATTATTTTACTTAGAAGAACTATTACGAATTTGAATGTTATTTTCAATTTCTCAAACAGAATTGATAATTATTGTACCATTACTATTTTATTGGTAGAAATTTTAAAGAAAACAAAACCGAACGTTGAAAAAAAATTCTGACATTAGATTTTGACTGCATAGGTGAAGTTGTCACCGCAATAATATTTCACAGTCACTGCAAGAGACACCAAAAATTGTGAAAAGTACTTAGCAGAATTAACTATATTTGTGTAATTGATAATCTTGGAAACTAAATTAATATTTTGATAAATAAAAAATTCTGACGTCGTAAAATTATTCCGACGTTCGATTCCAACTATACAAATAAAATTATGATTCAATTATCTCACTTTGAAAAACTATTACAAGTTTAAAAGTTATCGCAGTATGTTATTTTTAACTTTAAAATGGGATTGATAATTGTTGTACCATCACTATTTTATTTGTAGAAATTTTGATAAAATAAACCCACGGGCTGAGGGAAAAATTCCGACATCAGATTCTGACTGCATAGATATAGTCATCACCGCAATTTAATTTCATAGTCACTGCGAAGTACTCCAAAAATTGGAAAAAGTACTTAGCAGAATTAACTATGTATCTCTAATTGATAATTCTAGAACTAAATTCATATTTTATGAATATTTAGAAAAAAAATTCTGACGTCGTAACATTATTCCGACGCTCGATTCCAACTCTACAGATAGAAGTCTGTTTTAATTTTTGTACTTCAGAAAACTATTAAAACTCAAAAGTAATCATAGTACATTATTATCAAATTTTGACCGTATAGGTATGGTTATGACTGCAATGCATCCCACAGTAACTGCACGATACACCAATAATTGAAAAATGTTCTCCACAGAATCAACTATATTTATTTAACTGATAATTATCAATAACTTAAACCATATTTTATAAAAATTTTGATAAAAAAAATTCTGACATCGGAAAATTATTCCGACGATCGATTCCGACTTCACAGATAAAATAACGTTTCAATTATTGTACTTCAAAAAATTGTTACGAGTTTAAAAGTATTTGCAGTATGTTATTATTAACTTCACAAACATGATTCATTATCTTTGAACGATTTTTATTGAAAAATTTTGCGCGTTGGAATTTTAAATTCCAACGTCAGAATCGTGAACATTCCGACTAGTCGGACGCGTCTACTAGGGGCAGTTATTGCACTGAATCCATGATTCCTTTGACTCAGAATAGAGTTCATTACAATACAGGCAATGGCAATCACTGTCTTCTACTTGAGAACTTTTTTTTTTTAGTTTTTGGAGCTTTGTTTTTATTAATGACTTTTTCTGTTATTTTATTTTTTATATTTTGATTATTTTTTTTTCTTCCAGCTCATCACGGTATTTTTTACTTGTTAAAATTCTCGTCACACCTCGACGTCGTTTTTTCGGCGGGGAATCTCTTGATGGCAATGGCTTGATGTCGTAAGGTGTTAGATGAAATTTCGATGTGTCTTGTCTCACTTTTGCTTTGGATGATGCAGCAGTTTGAATGATATTTTTAGTAAGGGATTTTTCCAACTCTTCATCGGAGCTTTCGTCAATAATTCGTGATCTAAAGTACCTAGATAGGGGTCTCAACGATGGTGTACCAGTGGAGGTGGAGGCAATTGGAATAATTAGTGGCTCTCCAGGTTGTTGATGCAGTTCAGGTTTTTGTTGCTGTTGCTGTCCAAGCTCTTGTTGTTCAAATTGCTGCTGTTCAGGTTGTTGCTCGGGTTTAGGTCCTTCAATGAAATCTGCCTTGCACAAATCACTCAGACTTTGGGTCAGATTTTCTAGTGATTGTTCTTTAGGTGGTTTATTGCTATTGGTAGAGTCGGCAAGAGCAAAATCTTTTGAGTAAAAATTGCTAAACAAAGAAAGTGAAAAGGGGTGGGGGAAGTTAAAAAATAATAACTATCATTTAAAAACGTTTTTTAACTTCCCGCTACGAAAATCGAAGATTTTCAAAAATCGGGAAGTTATTGTTTTCACCCCGTTTTGCAAAAACCGAGTTTTCATCAGATCTCGACGTTTGAAGGTCACAGGAAGCTTCCCTGACTATCCCCGCAAGGTTGTCACGGCGTCTGTATGTATGTGTGTGTGTGTGTGTATGTGTGTGTGTGTGTGTGTGTGTGTGTGTTTTTTTTTTTTAAGGGGGGGGGAAATCCTTTTTACGGATTCTAGGCATAGTTGTTTGGCCTGGATATGTGGCGACTCGACGCAGTGTCATACTAAAACTCGACGCTAGCGCCCCTACCCACTAAACCCTAAACCCCTTTTCCTCTTTCCCCTAATCCCTCATGGAAACCGCCGTTAGGCATTACTTCGTGAGGGGAGGATCTAGCTACTGCTCTTTCTTCTTGTAGCTAAGGTGTTATTTTACCTTTCTTCTAGTTGTTGTCATTTGCTCTTTTTCTTTCGATGGAACGCAAGTCTATAAGAACTTCTGTTGCAAACGTGTTTGCGGCGTTCCAGGCAGCCTCTGATGACAGCATTGCTTCTACTATTGTCTCTGGTTGGATTTTCTTCTTCAGGATCATCTCCAGCTCATCGCGCTGTGGGTAAAATCGTGGGCACTCAAAGAAAACGTGCTCCGCGTCTTCATTGATTCCTGGGCAGGACGGGCACTCCGGTGAATCATCATGCTTGAAGCGGTATAAATCCTGAGTAGACCGTTTATTTACGACGATGTTGATTACAAAATAGAAATTATATCTAATAATATTGAACAGAGATAGACCCGAAATCCCCAGTCGGGTTATCTCGACAAAAGATAATAAAAAATTAAATACTGGCTGACTCTAATAACGCCTTTTAATAACAAATTATTCGTCAGGAGACAACACGGTGTGCGGATACTAACATGGCTCAACTTTTGAGTACTCACCAAACAAAGGAAACTCGAACGAAGGTGCCAGATCCACACTCCTTACACTCTGTGGACTACCGCGTGTCTCCCGATTTTTATTTTACCAAAAAACTCCGAGACCTCGAGGTCCGATCACGAGGGCCTTTCAAGTCGTTTACCAAAATTACTGATCCCTGTGCTCGCAATCGATACTTTAGGGAATTATCCGTGCAAGCAAGGGCTACGACTTATTACCAATAATCAATATACAATGAAATAATGAAATTATAAATATTTCAATACAATTTTCTGAAATAAATGTCAAAATTAATACTTAAGAACTAATAATAATAATACGTAAATTTTTAAATATAAATAGTGATAAATGATATACAGTATATAAATTAATAATATTAATACAAAAATAGTAAAATTATGAAACACATCGAGTGTGGATCTGTTGCCAACACTAGGCGCAGGGAGGGACGCACACAGGAATAAAATTCGTGTGACACATTGAATCCATGACTCTGAGGACTCTGAGGAAAGTCCGTTGCAATAAAGACAATGGCAATCATCATTTTTATATTTTAAATGTTTTTTTTTTTTTTTTTCAAATTTTTTGATTTTGATTTTGTTTTTTTTTTTTTTTTTTTTTTTTTTTTTGTTTAATTCAAGTCTTTTTTTTTTGCTTCATGTTGATTTTATTTTTCTGCGAGTTCTCGGTGATACTCAAGACTCGTAAAAATCGTGGTTTTCCCTCGACGCCGTTTTCTTGGAGGAGAATCTCTAGATTTTGATGGTAATAGCTTTAGTAAAAAAAAAATTTTTTTTATATGATTTTTTGGGTAGGGGGCCGTCGTGCCCCGGAAAAAAAAAATTTTTTTTTTGATTTTTTGCGAAATTTCGACTGATTCGTTCGAAATAGATGGAAAATAAATAAATTTGATGGTTAAAAGCCACAAAGAGAAAAAATCGGCTTAAGAGGGCCGTCGTGCCCCAGGCTCCCCTATGTATTGTAAATAAATAATTTGTCTTAAAAATAAAACGAAGTTGTAAAAATAAACAATGAATTTCTTTATCTACCTTGCTCCTCTAATTGTATAGTGAGAAAATATCCCTTTTATTAGAGAAACTTTAGAATTGCTACAATATTTTTCAATATTATCTAACACAATAATAACTGAGTTGGAATAAACAATTTAAGATTAAGTAAAAACGTGAATAAAAATTATGAAAAAGAAATTTATTAGCAAAAAAATATATCCACAGATTCGGTAGAATCTGGCGCCAAGTTCCATTCAAATCTGTTGTAAACGGAGTGCCAGACTACCGAGTGTGTTTACTGTAAGCAGAACGGTATTTCGAGGTAGCAAAACTTTATTTAATTCTACGGTACTTCTCATTCCTAAATTTTATATTATAACAGTAATTCATACTTTATTTTACTGATATTGATTAATTATATTCAATTATAACAATTAATCTACTTGAAATTATTAAATTTTATCTGCACAAACTATAGCAAGCTCAAAAATTTCGATCCTGACTTTTTTTCTATGTAAAAAGTGACATGCCACAGACTAAATAATTCGAGAATGCATGATAATCCTCCAATAGATGGGAAACTACAGTTAAAAAAATACATTTCACAGCTTGCATCTATACCCACCAGGGTGCGCTGGAATTATTTTTACATAAACTGTAGCTTCAAGAGAATAGTTTGCTATAAAAAATGCAGCCAACGCGAGATTTAAGTCGGTACCAATTGTAAATTTTTATTATAATTACAAAAAATACTAAAATCTGAACAAAAACAGTTTCACTGTAAAAAAATCGCGCCAATTCCACGTTCATAAGACTATTAAGAAAAAAGAAATTTTTTTTTTCTTTACAAAAAGATATAAAATAAAAAAATAAAAAAATCCAAGTAACCGATATGATTGTATAAGATTTTCGGAAATTAAAAAAAATTTTGTTGTAAACTTAAAAATTAAAAAAAAAATTTTGGAACGTACTTGGTGTGCGTCATTGTGTATTTCAATTTTTTTAAAGTCCTAGTAAATAGATTTTACGAATTTCATTAAAAGTAAAATATTTTGCAACCACGCACACTAAATACGTTTCAAAATTTTTTTTTAACTTTTAAATTTACAACAAAATTTTTTTTAATTTCCGAAAATCATATACAATCATATCGGTTACTTGGATTTTTTAATTTTTTTATTTTATATCTTTTTGTAAAGAAAAAAAAAATTTCTTTTTTCTTAATAGTCTTATGAACGTGGACTTGGCGCGATTTTTTTACAGTGAAACTGTTTTTGTTCAGATAATAGTTACTTTATATTTTTGATGTGATTGCTACATTATTATGAACATAAACATTTTTCTATTATTATGTGCGTCATTCCCATAATATCATAGGAACCATTCCTATAATATTATAGGAAACATTCCTATAATATTATAGGAACCATTTCCATAATATATTGAAGTTATTCCATTATTGTATAGGAATGTTTCCAATAAATTATGGGTATGGTTCCCATAATAAGCATAGGATTGATACCTATAATGAATATTTTATTATAGGAACCATTCCCATAATTTTTGGAAAGGTTACTATAAATTTCTCTCCGTGTAGCCAGTTTCTAGCTTAAGTCTAGTTAAACTAGCCAGTTACTGGCCAGATACTTGATTGCATTTCTATTAGGGTAGGCCTTATAACTAAAAAAGTTGAACAAATAATGAATACTTTTCGAGCGCAACTTTCTGTACTAAATTAAATAGAATTTATTAGCAATTAATCATATAACGTTACGACACGGCACGAAATCAACCCAAACATTACATTTCGATAAGAAGTAATAATTAAAAAAATTTATTTTTTTCTCTCGTTGGAAATGAGAAAAAGTAACTAATTTAGTTTCAACGTTCGCCCGAGGGTCCGTGGGTGCGTCTGATACTTGTAGATGGTCGGTAGTGGTACAGAGTTAAAGGGGCAATGTTAAGGGGTGGAATAAAAAGTTAAAAATAAAAATAAAAGGAATAAAATAATGGGGAATGGTAAGCGTAGTCTACTAGAGAGGTACAAGTTTAGGGGATGAGTACCGGAAAAAATAACCGCTAAAATACTCGGAGATAAAGATGATAAAGGCACCGAGTTTTGCTCGGTGGGTGTTAGTATGATTTACTTTGGCGTGTGATTCCGGAATGAGGTAGCATTGCTAACAAGAAATATATAGATATAAAAAGATATATTTATATTTTAATTTTTTTCTTTTCTCACTATACTCGCCTTTTTTTATTTATACTTCTTTATGCGAGACTCTTGCGTGATAACTGTAATTAAAAATTAGATAAATTACGTTGCTGCTTGATTTATTGATAAAGTTCTGAATGTTTGTAAATATATTTTCACTGCTAATGTTTTGGGAGCCGATTTATTTCAGTTTCTATTTTATAATCAACTTTATCAAGGGTATAGATTCTCAAATACTTTTAAGAATTGAAAGAAGGGATTTAGAAAGATGATCGAGTGAACATCACCTGCAATTTTATCTAATGTTTTATTTTATACCACGTTTTAATCTGTAGTTTCTTACGTTGTTTATTAGATTACTTGAGCTTTAAAGACTTTTATACGTAAGACTTAATAGTAGATATAAATTGATATTTTTTGGTTTTAATTGTTTTAGTCATATACGGTAAAAGGCCCCATTATTGACACTATAAGAGTGGTCATGAATATTTGAATTTTTTTATCGCGTTTCAAATTAATGTTTTCAACTTTTTTTTTATAGGACATCTTTATCATTGTTTTTACTTATCTAATTTGATTAATTAACTTTGATAGCAATGAATTTAATAATTATTGTATCAACTAAAAACCAACAAGTCGAATGGATTATTGACAGCGCAAAAAATTTAGAGACGATTATTGACAAACCATTGACCCTATTATTGACAGGTCTTTTATTACAGTTAAATTTGTATTAACAATAATCATTTTTACTAACTAATGCAAAATTGTCAATAATTTTTATTATTTTAAAATTCGTTTAAGACCTAGCTTTTCTATATTTTTTACCAAGTTTTTTTTTTAGCAATTTTTTCTAGTCTCAAGTACTTTGAGTCTTATAAAATCATATGACAGTATGTAAACATTAATACGTTGATATGTATATTGAGGGGGTTAGGTTACCTTACATTATGGCCTATGTCGTTAGTTGACGCAAGTTAATTTTTGTGTCCTCATCATTGACATCCGCTAATTTTAAATTAATTTTATCTCGATAAATCATAAATAAATGATTATATAGTTATTTAGACTATAAATAATCTAAAATAATTTTATACAATGCAACTACATAAAAGAAAAAACATTGAGAAATCTGGATTTCAAAATAGGTCTTTCTTAACAATATTGTTAAGAAATTACAAACGTATAAGATAAAAGCCTCCATTATCGACACTATAAGAGTGATTATGAATATTTCAATTTTTTATCGTGTTTCAAATCAATGTTGTCAACTTTTTTTTATAGGACATCTTTATCATTGTTTTTACTTATCTAATTTGATTAATTAACTTTAATAGCAATGAATTTAATAATTATTGTATCAACTAAAAACCAACAAGTCGAATGGATTATTGACAGCGCAAAAAATTTAGAGACGATTATTGACAAACCATTGACTCTATTATTGACAGGTCTTTTATTACAGTTAAATTTATATTACCAATAATCATTTTTACTAACTAATGCAAAATTGTCAATAATTTTTATTATTTTAAAATTCGTTTAAGACCTAGCTTTTTATATTTTTTACCAAGTTATTTTTTTAGCAATTTTTTCTAGTCTCAAGTACTTTGATTCTTATAAAATCATATGACAGTATGTAAATATTAATACGTTGATATGTATATTGAGGGGGTTAGGTTACCTTACATTATGGCCTATGTTGTTAGTTGACGCAAGTTAATTTTTGTGTCCCCATCATTGACATCCGCTATTTTAAAATTAATTTTATCTCGATAAATCATAAATAAATGATTATATAGTTATTTAGGCTATAAATAATCTAAAATAATTGTATACAATGCAACTACATAAAAAAAAAACATTGAGAAATCTGGATTTCAAAATAGGTCTTTCTTAACGATATCGTTAAGAAATTACAAACGTATAAGATAAAAGCCTCCATTATCGACACTATAAGAGTGACTATCAATATTTGAATTTTTTTATCGTGTTTCAAATCAATGTTGTCAACTTTTTTTTATAGGACATCTTTATCATTGTTTTTACTTATCTAATTTAATTAATTAACTTTAATAGCAATAAATTTAATAATTATTATATTAACTTAAAACCAACAGGCCGAATGTATGTATTATTGACAATGCAAAAAATTTAAAGAGCCGATTATTGACATACCGTTGACCCCATTATTGACAGGTCTTTTATTACAGTTAAATTTATATTAACAATAATCATTTTTACTACCTAATGCAAAACTATCAATAATTTTTATTATTTTAAAATTCGTTTAAGACCTAGCTTTTCTATATTTTTTACCAGGTTTTTTTTTAGCAATTTTTTCTAGTCTCAAGTACTTTAATTCTTATAAAATCACATGACAGTATGTAAACATTAATACGTTGATATGTATATTGAGGGGGTTAGGTTACCTTACATTATGGTCTATGTTGTTAGTTGACGCAAGTTAATTTTTGTGTCCTCATCATTGACATCCGCTATTTTTAAATTAATTTTATCTCGATAAATCATAAAGAAATGATTATATAGTTATTTAGACTATAAATAATCTAAAATAATTTTATACAATGCAACTACATTAAAAAAACATTGAGAAATCTGGATTTCAAAATAGGTCTTTCTTAACAATATTGTTAAGAAATTACAAACGTATAAGATAAATGCCTCCATTACCAGCACTATAAGAGTGATTATGAATATTTGAATTTTTTATCGTGTTTCAAATTAATGTTTTCAACTTTTTATTATAAGACATCTTTATAATTGTTTTTACTTATCTAATTTAATTAATTAACTTTAATAGCAATGAATTTAATAATTATTGTATCAACTAAAAACCAACAAGTCGAATGTATTATTGACAGTGCAAAAAATTTAGAGACGATTATTGACAAACCATTGACCCTATTATTGACAGGTCTTTTATTACAGTTAAATTTATATTAACAATAATCATTTTTACTAACTAATGCAAAATTGTCAATAATTTTTATTATTTTAAAATTCGTTTAAGACCTAGCTTTTCTATATTTTTTACCAGGTTTTTTTTTTTTCAATTTTTTCTAGTCTCAAGTACTTTAATTCTTATAAAATCACATGACAGTATGTAAACATTAATACGTTGATATGTATATTGAGGGGGTTAGGTTACCTTACATTATGGTCTATGTTGTTAGTTGACGCAAGTTAATTTTTGTGTCCCCATCATTGACATCCGCTATTTTAAAATTAATTTTATCTCGATAAATCATAAATAAATGATTATATAGTTATTTAGGCTATAAATAATCTAAAATAATTGTATACAATGCAACTAGATAAAAAAAAACATTGAGAAATCTGGATTTGAAAATAGGTCTTTCTTAACAATATTGTTAAGAAATTACAAACGTATAAGATAAAAGCCTCCATTATCGACACTATAAGAGTGATTATGAATATTTCAATTTTTTATCGTGTTTCAAATTAATGTTTTCAACTTTTTTTATAAGACATCTTTATCATTGTTTTTACTTATCTAATTTAATTAATTAACTTTAATAGCAATAAATTTAATAATTATTATATTAACTTAAAACCAACAGGCCGAATGTATGTATTATTGACAGTGCAAAAAATTTAAAGAGCCGATTATTGACATACCATTGACCCCATTATTGACAGGTCTTTTATTACAGTTAAATTTATATTAACAATAATAATTTTTACTACCTAATGCAAAACTATCAATAATTTTTATTATTTTAAAATTCGTTTAAGACCTAGCTTTTCTATATTTTTTACCAGGTTTTTTTTTAGCAATTTTTCTCAGTCTCAAATACTTCGATTCTTATAAAATCACATGACAGTATGTAAACATTAATACGTTTATATGTTGTTGAAATCTGGATTTGAAAATAAGGTCTTTCTTAACGATATTGTTTAGAAATTACAAATGTATAAGCAGTATTGTCTTACTTGAAAAAATGAAATTTTTTTGCGGTAAATAGTTTATACCTTGGAATTAAATTTTACTATTTTTTAGTTTTAAAAAAATGTAAAATTGTCATGAAATATCAACAATCGCTATTAAAAGATTTTAATAATGAAATAATAAAATTAAATAGGGTGTCAATAGTGGGAACCTTGTCAATAATAATTGCTTTTACCTTTGTGATCTTCTTTCAATGTCTGTAATTTGTATATGCTTTGCAAAAGTAAAAAACTTCAATGAATATGTATGAAATAACTTTACTCCCAAGCAAACCGTCTATATTTAAATGTATAACATGTTAAAATAAAATGTTACAACAAACTTTTAAAGTTCCATCACAATACCCTTCATCTCACTTTCTCAAAAGAAATGCAAGAAAAACCCAAATTCTTTCTAAACAACTTTGACAAAATATATTCATTGTGAAATTGACTCGGAGGAATAATGCTGACCAATGTCACATTGGACATTGAGTAGCGAACCCTCTTAAACTTCAGTCATCTTATCTCCCCTTTGCTTTTCCATCCGAAACCTATAGCAGCGTATTGTTCCTCACAGTAACTTTCAAAATGACCTAGTTATCAATACCGATAAAAGAGGAATGAATCTTAAAAACAGCAAAGACATAAGTGTTGTAGGTTATCGCATGTTGCAGTGAGACTATAAAATAGCGTGGTCTCCAATAGTACAAGAGGCGCATTATATTGTGGGTTGTCTCGGTCGAGGAACTTTGCTCTTGTGGGCAGCTGCTCGCGGAAGTGAACCAAAGGAAGTGAGATCGAGGGGTTGAGGGTGGTCATACCCCATTCTTTATGCAGAGTCACCCCACAACCAAAGATCGTTCACATTCTCTTGTGTTTACCCTACAAAGAGAAGGAGAGCAAGGTACTGAGACTACTGATAGCATTCGTAGAGGCTTTTCGAAGTTGTCGACTACCTACGAGTACGATTCCGTGGCTCCCAAAGTTCGAGTTGTTGCTCGCACTGCGGACGTTGGACAATACGCTTGAATACCTCAACCCCTTTTGTAGTGTGTTGAGAAACATCAACCTCCACATCTAGCAGTGGCTTGGACGTCTGCTATTGTCTACTCGAGGCAGCTTTCAGTGAATCGTTTCGGGTCTTGCAAGATTTATTTCGTATATTTTCACTTGCTGTTTTAATGGAAGAAACGATAGCACACATACACTATATGTCAAGAGCTGAGTGTCGGGCATGGACCTAAATCTGGGATGCGAGACGTGGGGTGAACGCTGGAAGACTCTCTGTTACAGTGTAGGAAACGCTGGGGCGTGAGGCTGAGACTTGAGTGGACTCCACTCTTTATACATTGGCCCGTTGCCTCCCTGCTCACCCTCAACTTTACTCTTTAATTCTCCTTCCACCACGTACCAGCACAACTTCCCCTCAGCCACCCCGGATACTTTAACGAGACTGTTGAGTTGATGGGATCGCGACTCGAGTACCGTGTATGAGAAAGCTACAAGATCGTAAAAAGAATATTCAAACTTCTTTTGTAGGATGAGCTTTTTCGCGTATCCACTGCCCACGGTCATTTCATAGCTTCATCAATTTTTTTTTTTTCTTTTGCCGACATGGGTATTCTATTTTTTATTAGCTTTAGCTTTCTGTAGACGTTTGTAGACCTGTTGATTAATTTGTAGCGTTTTTTTTAACTGGTCTCAGATAATTGAAAATTTTTGAAACTTTTAAACATTGCCCGTGTAAAAAAAATCCGAACAAAAACAGTTTCACTGTAAAAAAATCGCGCCAAGTCCACGTTCATAAGACTATTAAGAAAAAAAAATTTGTTTTTTTCTTTACAAAAATATATAAAATAAAAAAATTAAAAAATCCAAGTAACCGATATGATTGTTTATGATTTTCGGAAATTAAAAAAAATTTTGTTACAAATTTAAAAATTAAAAAAAAAGTTTGGAACGTATTTAGTGAGCGCGGTTGCAAAATTAAAAAAAAATGAAATACACAATGACGCACACCAAGTACGTTCCGAAATTTTTTTCTTAATTTTTAAATTTATAGCAAAATTTTTTTTAATTTCCGAAAATCATAAACAATCATATCGGTTACTTGGATTTTTTTATTTTTTAATTTTATATATTTTTGTAAAGAAAAAAACAAATTTTTTTTTCTTAATAGTCTTATGAACGTGGACTTGGCGCGATTTTTTACAGTGAAACTGTTTTTGTTCGGATTTTAGTATTTTTTGTAATTATAATAAAAATTTACAATTGGTACCAACTTAATTAAATCTCGCGTTGGTTGCATTTTTTATAGCAAACTATCCCCTTGAAACTACAGTTTATGTAAAAATAATTCCAGCGCACCCTGGTGGGTGTAGATGCAAGCTGTGAAATATCTTTTTTTAACTGTAGTTTCCCATCTAATGAAGGATTACTATGCATTCTCGAATTATTTAGTCTGTGGCAGATCACTTTGCCCATCGAAAAAAAGTCAGGATCGAAATTTTTGCGTTGCTATAGTTTGTGCTGATTAAATTTAATAATTTCAAGTAGATTAATTGTTACAAGTGAATATAATTAATTAATAACAGTCAAATAAAGTATGAATTACTGTTAGAATATACAATTTAGGAAAAAAAAGTACCGTAGAATTAAATAAAATTTTGCAACCTCAAAATACCGTTCTGCTTACAGTAAACACAGTCGGTAGTCTGGCGCTCCGTTTACAGCAGATTTGAACGGAACTTGGCGCCAGATTTTACCGAATCTGTGGATCGTCTTAAAATTGTCGTTTGTTTAAAATCTTAAACATGACACAAAACAAGACTATTTTAAGACTTTTTTAAGACGCCAAAAAAAAAAAACTCCGAGAGCAGGTTTTTGAAAATTGAGCGGCTCTATCGCTGTTAGCTCATATTAAAATAGTCTCTTTATTAGTATTAAAATAGGAATATTATTATGGAGCGTTTTTAAATAGTCATTAAAAAATCTTAGTCTCAAAAAAATCTCAAAATAATCTTGAAAAAATCTTAAAATAGTCTTAAAAAAATCTTAAAATAGTCTTAAAAAATCTTAAACTAGTCTTAAAAAAATCATTAAAAAATTTTCAGACTATTTTAAGTTGATATCACAGTGACAGATCAGGAAAATTATTATGGAGCGTCTTTGAATTGTCTTAAAATGATCTTAAAATAGTCGTAAAAAAATCTTAAAAAAAATTTAGAGACTATTTTAAGATGAGCTAACAGAGACAGAGCCCCAGAACATTAAAACGGAACGTCTTAAAAAAGTCTTAAAATTGTCGGATGATAATTTTTCGACAATTTTAAATTCAATTTAAAAACATCTTACTCAAAAATGTTGTGGTTAGAAAGTCGTAAAATCGTTTAAGAAATGTCTAAAAATTAATTTTCATAACGAATTCGAGAACCAAATTTCAAAAATCTGCTCTCGGAATTTTTTTTTTCTGGCGTCTTAAAATAGTCTTGGTTTGTGTCACGTTTAAGATCTTAAAATAACTAAAAAATTCAAAAGTAGACGCCTCATAATCTCATTTTCCACAATAAAATTGATTAAGGAAGTTCGAGCGTAACTTACGAAACAAAATAATGTTAAAATTTTTTTTTACTTTCCGTCTTTCTAATCTTCATCAAAATTATTTATTTTAATTTAAAGTAATTTGAACAATTTATTAATTGATGATTTTTATTTATTTGATAAAATAAAGCAAAAAAATGACTTTCGTATTTATTAATTGCCGGATTAAATAAACAGATTTGGCAACAGCGTGTTTGATTATACCCATTACAAAGACATGCATGAGTTAAATATTTCTCTCTCTGTAATTATATTTCTATCCTTTTCTTTTTTCTCAGCTGTTGACGCGACGTTGCCAAATCTTTATTCGAATAAATAGCTGACGATAAACGAGTCAAAAACATAAAATTAGACTTTAAATATTTCAAAAATTATATCGGTAATGTATTATTATTAAATTTTTTTTATATTTCACAATAATCCAAGTTTCTTGTGTATAGTCTTTTATTCGTTAAAGTTGGGAGGTTAATATTGAAAAAAATAGTTAAAGTCTCGACTAAAGTTTTTCCGCCTTAAGAGCCCGTGTATAAAGAGATAAAAAATGTGATTTTTGAAATTTAATATCTACGTAACTAAACAGTGAATCTTTTTAAAATATTGGGATTAGATAAATTGCGTATTTATTTATACGTATACTTAATTTCAAAGCTCAAAGTTGTAAATTATTTTTCACATTTGATTCATAAATAAAAATTTTGAAAATATCAGTGGTGTTAGTAAAAGCGTTAAATATTTAAAAACTTTAATTAATTTACTCAATGACTAAATCAACCAAACTTTTCTCTCCAGAACTATTCATCTTCTATCCCAAGTTTTTCCAGCCGAAAAAAAATGTTTATCCATTAATCCCTCTATCCATTCGAGCTCAGGTCACTTTGAAGGTCAAGATTGATCTCTTTTTGTTTTTGAAAACATATTTGGAATTTATCAAACTTAGTTTCCTAATGCATTCAGTACTTGAGAGTTTGAGTCATAAATCCCGTCGTTGGAGACTAATGTGGTGGTAATAGAGTATAAATGGAGGTCGTGGTCCGAGGTCAAAAGATCTTACACCCCTAAAACTGTCGTCCACTAACAGCTAGCCACCTTCAACCCTCGTGTTACTTAAACAGACCTTAAACTCACATCCCGTTCACGTCTAGTCTGTTCCATAATCGATTTCTCGGCAATATATTCTCATAGCTTTATTATACAAGAACTTGCTCCATTTTTTCCTCTAATAAAAGCAAAGTATTAATTTAGCAAAACGATCACTTGAGATTGTAAATTTATCTCGTTTTAATTTTCGTATTTCATTAAACTTTAATGGAGTCGTACAGGATTTTTTTCAACCCTTTATTCAAATCCATCGAAGATCAACCCCTGGGCTTTTCATCCCTTTCCCCTACTTACACTTAGGGGAGTAAATGTAAAGGAAAAGAATCGAAAGTAGTGTTGTTTTATCTTGAGGCGTTTTTAATCGTGTGCCCAGGACACATCAAGATGAGTCTTAAGGAGGCTCGGACGGGGTGTCGCCCAGAACCAAGGATCGCCCTTTAGAACATTAGGCGCTTTATTTATGGACTTTCATTAAGATAAAGTTTTTAAGCAAAAAAATTAAGAAAAAGGGTTACTTGAGAACCAAATGCCGTTGAATTATTTTCACGTGGATGGTAGCCTTTTTTTCGGGGGAAAAAGAGGGTTGTTGAATATTTACAACTGACGCTTGATACTTTTTGTGTGAATAAATTTTGATAGCGATCGGGGTAATTCAAATGGGAGGGCCGACTGAGGGGTTCCCTTGTGTCTTTAAGACCAAATCACTTGGTGATTTGGGGACAATACTGGATGCTATAGATAGCTTCGGGAAGAAAAAGTTTAAGGGATGGAGCAAGAGGGTGGATAAGATGACAGAGTTAACCGTAAGAGGGTTGGCTGCTCAATGTCCGATGTTACATTGCTTGACATCGGTCAGAAAGCATTATTCCTCTTCATCAATTCTACGATGAATATATTTTGTCAAAGCTGGTTGAAAAGAATTTCATTGAGGTTATTGTTACATTTTTTAAGAAAAAAATAATGTCAAGGGTATTGTTTAGGGGTATGCGAATATTCGAACTTACGAATTATTCGCCTCGAATTCGATTCGAATTTCGACTCGAATATTCGAATAATTCGAATAGTTCGAATAATTCAAACAGTCGTTTTCTGTTAATAAATTAACTAATTTTTTTGAAAAAATCACTTCGTTTTATTTGATTTAACTAAATAAGTCTTCATAATTATTTGCTAGTAAAGTCTATATTTATTGGTGTATTCGGACCCCCTGTCCCGGTGCACCCCACCATTTTGACATTTCTCCGGGAAAATTAGATCATTGTTTAAACAGATCTACAACACGATGGATCAGACATTGAAAACGATTTCGTTGTTGTCGCTTTTCACTGCTATGACAGCCACTTTGGCAACGATTATCATGGCAACGGTTGAATATAAATGAATAAAATTTGTAAAAATATTGATTAATTGAATTGTTGATAATAAACATTTTGACAGAAGCGTACTTAAATAAGGGTTGCGAAGAGCGTAACATCAGTATGAGCTTATGTCTTAAAAAATGTTAATAATTAAGAAATGACGTTGTATTTTGTCCATCGATAATATTTTCATACGCTTTTTTTAACGATATAAGCCCATCCTGGAGTTACACTTATCGAGACCTTTCATTACAATACCCACACGAATTTTTCATATATTTTATATATTTTACAAATATGAGAATTATCATATGTATAAAATATACAGAAAAATTCGTGTGGGTACTCAAATGAAAGGTCTCGATGAGTGTAAGTAACATCAGAATGAGCTTATATCTAAAAAAAAATGCCAATGATAATGAAACGACTTTGTAGTTTGTCTACTAATGTAGTTTGTCTAACTAATTCTGGAGTAACCCTAGTAGAAATAATCGAGTTTTCACTGGATATAAACCAGTAACTGGCCAGTGATATCGAGTAAAAACTTGAAATCGCGCCACCTACAACTAAGTCATAAACATTAGTTACACCGACAGTGTATCTTTACTAGTGTGTGTATGTTTGTTTATTTTTTTTGTTAACCTGTACGCATCATTATTGTAATTATTATTATTAAAAAACAGTATAAATCAATCAAAATTAGTGTTTATTAACGTGTAAATAATTTCCAGTATATATTTCAAAATGGATGCAGTGAAAAAAAATGACACAATATATAAATTGCGACTGTGGGCATTAAAAACAAATCTCCAATTCAAAATAATTATTTTCTTATTCTATTGTTAGATTTATTATTAGTCTATCAGTCTAATGATGTTATCTATTTTATAATGTACACATAAATGAAACTTTTTTATATCATATCGTTTATTAAACATTATTTTGAATTTATTTGACAATTTTAATAACGCCTAATAACCTCAGAATTCGAAACTGACAGTTTCACTAAAGCCGCCATAATGTTTTGTTAGATCTCTAGTAAAACTGGCCAGTTACTAGACAGAAACTGGATATTACACTGGCCAGTTACTGGTTTAAGTCTAGTAAAACTGGCCAGTTACTGGCTAAAAACTTGATTTCATTTCTACTAGGGAACCCTCATCGAGACCTTTTATTTGTATACCCACGCAAATTTTTCCATGTGTTTTATACATATGATATTTCTCATATTTGCGAAATATATAAAATATATGAGAAAAATCGTGTGCGTACTCAAATGAAAGGTCTTAATGAGCGTAACCTCAGGATGAGCTTATATCTGAAAAAATGTCATTAATTAAGATATGACGTATTTTGTCCACTGATAATATTTTTAACGACATAAGCTCATCTAAGAGTTACAATTATCGAGACCTTTCATTTGAATACCAACACAAAATTTTTACATATTTTATATATTTCAAAAATATGAGAAATATCATATATATAAAAAATATGAAAAAAATCGTGTGCATAGTCAAATGAAACGTCTCGATTAGCTTAACTGTAGGATGAGCTTATATCTTAAAAAATGACAATAATTAAGATATGACGTATTTTGTCCACTAATGATATTTTCAACTATGTAAGCTCATCTTGATTTTACAGTCAACGCTCTTTGTATTTGACTCGCCCGTACAGGACCATTCTCTGTATTTGACTCGTCCTTGTCCATAAGAGCTGTGTAAAATCGTCAAATACAGAGGAAGAATGTGGTCAAATACGGAGAGCGGTCAAATACAGAGAGGTCCAATACAGAGAGCGTCGACTGTACCTTGATTTCATCGTGATAACCGTTGCCAAAGTGGTTGCCATAGCAGCGAAAAGCGACAATAATGAAATCGTCATATCTTTTTAATAAAGGAATTTTATATAGCAGTTTTATAGTACTAATTTTTAGTACAATATAAAATCAACACACAAGTAGAATAATTAATTCAGTGAAGACAAAAATAAATTAATTTAAATAATCCTAGCTAGAGATAAAGCTTATAGAATTTCCAAATGTAGTCTATATTGACACTCCTTCAATGTCTGATCCATCGTATCGTAGATCTCATTTAAAAAAAAAAAAACTGGATTTTCCTGGAGAAATGTCAAAATGGTGGGATGCCCCGGGGCGGGGGTCCAAATACACCAAGAAATATTTATTACAAATAATAAGCAGACTTTACTATCAAATAATTATGAAGACTTCATTTGGTCAAATAAAATAAAACAAAGTAATTTTTACACAAAAATTAGTTAGGTTATCAACAAAAAACGACTGTTTGAATTATTCGGAATATTCGAATTATTCGAATATTCGATTCGAATTTCGAATCGAATAGTACTATTCGCTTCGATTCGATTCGAACAATATTCGCACACCCCTATTTTTGACACAAGAATTTTCACTTATTCCAACAAAATTAACTCTCTTGTTTCAAGAAATATGTATCTTGATCCAAGAAAATTTATTTAAGTCAAGAAAATCTTCTTGTTTTGAGAAAATTCAGCCTCTTGCTCCAAAAAATTAAATATAAAGATAGAAGTAAATTTTCATTAATATTTTTATTGATTAAAATATCAAATGGGAAGATCAAATAATGTTGAATCATTTTTTTTCATTCAATATGTATAATTGCACGCTAAAATAATATAAAATGGGTATGAAATATTCAAGAGAAAAATTTTCTCAAGGTGAGAAAATTTTTTTCTCAGCTGAAGTAGGTGGCACTGCTTCCCTAAAGTATCTAAAAATCTTGATCAAATGTAAAAATTTATTGCATCAAGTATTTATGATAATTAGAATTAAGAAAAAATTACTTCCACCAAGAATAGAATTTCAAGAAAAATTTTTATTTCGGGCAACACAACTTCAGTCTTCCTTCAGGAACCTGAAAATTTTCTTGAGCCAAGAATTTTGTTCTCCAGTCAAGAAATTTTTCTTTCTGTGTAAGATTTTGCTTCGACACATTAGAGGTTTACACTCACATACACACACGCCGACAGATATCCTCGTAGAAATATTAGGAATTAGTTCCTAGGACCTTAAAAATGTGAAGATCAGATTAGAACTTGATTTTCGAAAACTGGCATGGAACCAATGACTCCCCGATTTTTTTTTTTTTTAATCATTCATTTGTAAAGCGAAAACTTAAAAATTTAGAAAAAGTAATCGTAGATGTGAAAAAAAATTTATTACGATGCACAATGACGATAAAAATTACTGTAAGAAAAGTTAGAAAAAAAAATTTTTTTTTGTTTTTTTAATTAAAAAATTTTTTTTTCTTTTAAATTGTAGGAAATGACGTTAAAATATATTTTAGGAAACTGAAAGAGCTTTTTGGAAAAAAAAACTTTTCTTACGAAATTTTGGGGGTACCCCATTTTGCCCCCCTCCCCCTCCCCTATAGTCTTGAACCAAGTAAAATATTATCAATCAGAGTGATTAGATCTCTCACTCCAAGAAACATGAAATTAAGACAAGAATTTCTTGAAAAAAGACAACTAGTTCTCTTCAAAATCATTTTCTCGGAGCAAGAATATTTTTCTTGAATGAAGATATTTTTAACTTCCCGCTACGAAAATCGAAGATTTTCAAAAATCGGGAAGTTATTGTTTTCACCCCGTTTTGCAAAAACCGAGTTTTCATCAGATCTCGACGTTTGAAGGTCACAGGAAGCTTCCCTGACTATCCCCGCGAGGTTGTCACGGTGTCTGTATGTATGTGTGTGTTTGTGTGTGTGAAAGTGTGTGAACCGCTTATAACTTTTGAACGGCTTGACCGATTTCATCGCGGTTGGTGCCATTCGAAAGGGCTTGACCAAACTTAGATTTTGAAAACTATTTGGACCGATTCAGATCAATAGATTTTGAGAAATCTTCAAAAAACTGAAAAAAAAAAATTTTTCCAAATGTGGTTTTTTTGGAATAACTTTTAAACGGCTTGATGGTTCAATTCCAAAAACTAATCAGCTCTTAACCTCAAAAAACCACGTCGATTGCTACCAGTCCGGTCAAAATCGGTTGATTCGTTCGAGAGATATCGTGAACGAAAGAAAATCGAAAAAAGTGTTTTTTCGAAATAACTCCGAAATTTCTAGCGTGATCAATTCAAAATTTGAGATTTTTTGTGAGGCTTGAAAACTGCGTCGAATGCTGCCAACCGCGTGAAAATCGGTTTATTCATTCAAAAGTTATTGCGGTTTAAAAATTCAAAAAATAGTGTCATCAAATCCCTATCAGACTTTTGAGCTCGAAGAGCTCAAAAGCATAGGAAAACAATCTCTTTGAGCTTGGAGAGCTCAAAATAACCCATAAATTGTATTTTTGAGCTCGAAGAGCTCAAAAACGTCATTGGTGCAATTTTAAGCGCCTAAGTATGGAATTAGCGGGAAGTTGCAGGGATGGCCTTCAGGGTCAACCGTTTTCCTAATTTTTTTTATCAGTATGTTAGAAAGTTTTGAGTAAACATAATTGCATCTAATTCAATGTCTTGAATGTCCACTGACTTACCCTCATAACTATTGATATCCCGGCAGCAAACTATCATTATGCGTTTAGATGAGGAGGAGGCAACAGAACCGAATCCTGAACCCTTGATACAATGGTCTATGTACAAGCGAATTCACCGAGCAGAAGCATTCCTCGAAACATCTAGATACACAGATAGATACTGTTAAACTGAGACGGAGATACCATAGAGCATTAGTAGATCTATTGCACACGTGTACAATGTCCAACGTAATTTGTCATCGCGACTAATTTTGCTCGGCAAGGTTCTGAGATACGGTGACGCCTATGACGTGGTCATTATTAAGATGTGAATTAATAACAATTTGGACTTGGGATCCAGTATCATATGTGATCTGTTTATTACCCTATCGTAAATTATAATCTTTCCGGTCCTTAATCCATGCGATAGGTCTTTGATCAATACCAGGATAATAACACACATCATATTGATTAATTGTAGAGCAGTTAAAGGAGCAGATTAAAAACAATGGATGGTGACAATAAAACAAACTCAATTACACGTGTAATTATTGTGCGAATGATTAGTCACTGGTAGGTAGTTACTGGACACAACCAACGACATTTGTTGTACGTGGTGGCTCGTGACGTTAACCATCGATCGACATGTGACATGCCACAGAATCGCAGCCTATATTCGCACCCGCTTTCAATGGTATCCAGCAACACAAACAGGAACCAATGACGATCTGTCATCCGGGTGACACACCGCTGAACCTTATCAATTCTATCATCCCCTACCAATCTCATATGTTCAATTCACCCACCGCAACCCACCATTCGATATTATACTGCTCCGGTCTATGTATTCACAAATATTTTTGTCTGTCACTTATAAATTGCTCTGTTGAAAAATCATTTGTTTTGGTGATGAGGGACATTTAATTCAATGCGACATGTTAGATCACATCAAAATTATTGAAACGTTGAAAAAAAACTCGAATTTTTTAAAACAGATCATTTTTAATACTTATTTTTTTATTACATCTTAAGAAATCGATTTATATTCTTGTAAATAAATTATGAATTGTAAATATGTATACAATGAAATTTTAGTAGTTGGCGCAACTTTAAATAGATAATTAAAAAAATTATAATGTGTATACTACAAACGCTCGTAAATAAATAAGAGTAAAATTTGAATTTATAACGAGTAATGTATTGAGAAATAAATTATTATACAAAGATTCACAAAAAACAAAATTTCTTCAACTGTCAGCCAAAAATAAAATATTATAATTGAAAAAACAATATTACGCTGCTATTTTTGTTCCGTAAATTTCCATACATAGGATGAAGAGATTTAAAAATAAATTTAGCTTAAAAATTGATTTTTACAAAAATTAACATTTTTAATTTTTGATAAAATTCTAGTCTAAGGTAAAAGCGCCCATTATTGACACTAAAAGAGTGATCATGAATATATGAATTTTTTTGTCGTGTTTCAAATCAATATTGTCAATTTTTTGTAAAGGACATCTTAATCATTGTTTTTACTTATATAATTTGATTAATTAATAGTAATAAACTTAATAATTATTATAACAACTCAAAACCAACAAGTCGAATGTATGTATTATTGACAGCGCAAAAAATTCAAAGAGCCGATTATTGATATAACATTGACCCTATTATTGACAGGTCTTTTATTACAGTTAAATATATATTAACAATAATCATTTTTACTAACTAATGCAAACTATCAAAAATTTTTATTATCTTAAAATTCGTTTAAGACCTAGCTTTTCTATATTTTTAACCAGGTTTTTTTTTTAGCAATTTTTTCTAGTCTCAAATACTTCGATTCTTATTAAATCACATGACAGTATGTAAACATTAATACGTTGATGTATATTTTGAGAGTTAGGTTACCTTACGCTATGGCCTATGTCGTTAGTTGACGCAAGTTAATTTTTGTGTCTCCATCATTGACATCCGCTATTTTAAAATTAATTTTAACTCGATAAGGTATAAATAAATGATTATATGGTTATTTATGCTATAAATAATCTAAAATAATTTTAAATAAGGCGCGCAGTAGCCCTATCGGATGCGGCCCTTTCTTACCAAAGCATTGGACCGGGTTCGAGTCCGGCGTACACCAATGAATATTTTCAATATTTAAGTGTATTATTCTGCTCAGCCCAAAAAATAAAAACGAGTTCCAATCTCAAAAAGTTTACCCTCTACCTAGTCGCTCATGACCTTAGTAGTTTATGCGACTTTAAACAAATTAAAAAAAAAAAAAAAAAAATTTTAAACAATGCAATTACATAAAAAAAACATTGAGAAATCTGGATTTGAAAATAAGGTCTTTCTTAACAATATTGTTAAGAAATTACAAACGTATAAGCAGTTTTATCCTACTTGAAAAAATAAAATTTGACTATTTATTAATTTAAAAAATATGTAAAATTGTCATGAAATATCAAAGTTGTGATTATTAACAAATTTCAATAATAAAATAATAAAATTAAATAGGGTGTCAATAGTGGGGGCCCTGTCAATAATAGTTGCTTTTATCTTAAGTACAATTTGAATGTAGTTTCTTGAATGCTTTGATTATATAACAAAATTATACGGAGAGCATTAAAGAGCAATATAGATAACGAATTCCACCGATAAATAAATTAGTATCCGCGATCAAATATAAACAGTTAATCCATGAGAATAGAGATTCCCATATGACGATGATACGTGTGATGATGGTGTTACACAGAGGGATCAAGGCGGTAACAAGTGCAACGGATCACAGAGCGTCACCAGCGTCACGGGCCAAATCAAAAGGGGATTCAAGTGAAAGTGAGAGGATGAATGCGTGGCGGAAATTTGCTAGCAGTGACAGCAGTAGCTGTGTACCACCAGTAGGTGAGTGCAAGTGTATATACGAATAGGAATAAACACGAGCGAGTAACCAGCGGTGAGAGTAACTGAAGCAGTAGTTGAGCAGTGGCATCGCACCCCCGATCTATATAGATTCACATACCCTTTCCCCGATACAACAGCAGTAGCAGTAACAGAGATTCAAACTCATCCCAATCCCATTCAACGCACTCCGTTTCGGGCGGTCAACCCCTGCGCGTGATGCAACACTGACCACACATCAATTCACTGCAAATGGACATCAATACTCGTAATTAATACATCGCGCCTTACTCGTACCTTCTCTCACCCACTTCTCTATTGCACACTTCCGCAACACTAACCCCCAACACACATATCCATTCGCATATGCATGGATTTACCCGTCAAAATGTTCCCGTGCATTAGCATCCCCAAAGTATTAATAACTGTTATTATTTTTCTCGGGATGTATTACCTGATTGTTCTAGGGGTTAGAATTCAGAGTTTGGGGAGGGGAAAATTTTTTTTGGCTCTGAAATTAATTTCTTCTGTCAATGATAGGATTTTTACAAAAAAATTAGTATGTATGAAAATTATGAAAATTACTCGAGTTAAAATTTAAATCGTAGATTCAACGTATTGAATGTTCAAATCATAAGTTTAGCGTAATAGACGTTGAAAACGTAAGTTCAACATATTGGACGTTAAAATCGTTATTTGAACGTTAAAAACGTTAGTTCAACCGATTCAAACCGATAAGGAATGCAAACAAGTAATATCAAAACTATTTAGATAGATAGATAGATAGATATATATTTATTTGTCCTTAGAGCCGAAGCTCCCTCAAGGCCATCAATAAGCAATACATTTTAGATAACGACACTGATAAAAAAATTGACTTGACTCAAGAGTCAAACTCTTGAACCAAGAATTCCATTTTGAAGAAAATGATTTTCTTGAGTCAAGAGAATAAATTCTTGACTCAAGAAAATTTTCTTAGACCAAGAATAATTTCTTAGCTCAAGAATTTATTCTCTTGACTCAAGAAAATCATTTTCTTCAAAATGGTATTCTTGGTTCAAGAGTTTGGGTCTTGAGTCAAGTCAATTTTTATCAGTGTACATGCTTTTAAACGGAAGTAAGATAAAAAATGTTTTTTCAATTCTGTTAGGCAGAATTTCAGTTTTTTGGTTTAAATTCTACCATCTGTGCAATAAAAATACTTAGTCCGAATTTTTTACCTGTAGAATGGTTTCCAAAATGTTTTTTTTTTTTTTTTTCTGAGGTATATGGCTGTTTAATAAGACTAGCAAGTGTTTAATTAAGAACCAGTGGTACTTGGAGTATCATTGGGTACTCTCACAGCTAGAAAATTTGGCCTTAGAAGTTATCAAGCTCATTTTTCTTTTAAAAAGAGTTTATCACACGCCTAATGATCAACTAGAAAGATAATTTTGAGTATGTGAGTAACGATCTTTATAACTTTTGATTTTTACTATGGATCATATATTTCTTTAAAACAGTTGAATTTATTCTTTTTTGAAAATGTTGAATCTATATATTACGTCCAATACGTTGAATCTACGACTTAAATTTTGACTCGGGTAAGTAAGCCGACATCTAAAAATTTTTTTTTATTGAAAAAATTGATACAAAAAAAATTAGGAAAACGGTTGACCCTAAAGGCCATCCCTGTATCATTCCGCTGATTCCATATCTAAGCGCTTAAAATTGCTCTCATGACGTTTTTGAGCTCTTCGAGCTCAAAAATATAATTTACGTGTTATTTTGAGCTCTCCGAGTTTAAAGAATTAACTGTTAGAAGCTTTTGAGCTCTTCGAAATTAAAGAAAATTTTGTCTCCGGCGTATTTATATGATAAAATAAGTTTTTTAAATTAAATTTAGTTTCAATCGAAAGGTCTTGACCTGAATTTGTGCCTTTTCAATGTTTTACATACTTTTCAGCAATAGTTAATTTATAATGATAAGTTTTCGAAGGAGTCATAAATAGATTCGAATTTTGCGATAAACGTAATTTGTTTATTTATTCATTTTGTTTTGTTCATGTAAAAGTGGTTACAGGTCAAAAATTAATTTATATAATTAAGAGTCTAAGAAAAATTGTTATTGGGTATATCTTTATTATAAATTGGGTTTAAAATTTTTTTAGCGATAGTCACTTATGATTTAAATAAATGAGAGAGTAAGGAAAATTTTGTGACGAGCATATTATTATTTTTAAAGGAATTTTTATAGTTAAAATTGGTGTCATCAGAAAGATCTTGATAAAAATTAGGGCCTTTTAGTTTTATATATTTTTTGGTAGTCAATTTTTTATGTCAAGTTTTTGGAGGAGTCCTTAATAGTTTGTTGGTTCTATAAATTTGTTCCGTCCCTTTTGTCCATTAAATTGTTAGTAATTGATCCTGTGAGAGCACTATAATTTTTAAAATTTATTTAAAAAATACGTAAACTATGTATAGTGTCATAAATACCAAAAAATCATGAATTCAAAGTTTTCTTATTTATAATCCGTAAATCTCGGCAGTCACACGGGTAGCTGCAGGTTGCTAGTCACAATTACTTTCTGTAAGAAAAATTTAATTCAATAGGTCTCCCTCTGAGAAATCAATTATAAAGTACACTAAAAAAAAAGTTTGTTTAATTTAAATTTGTAGATTTGTTTAAAATCTTAAAAATACGCATTTAATATGAACAAATTTGGATAACTTTCAACCAAATACTATTTTGTTTTGGTTTATTTGATTGAATTCGCCCATTTATTTCATTCAAATAAGATTTGTAACTAGTTAACAAATCTCGTTTGAAATGAATCATAAGACGTTTGTGACGCTACTGTTACTATTCGAGTTATCGTAATTTTAATACCTTTATCCTCGCCTGTTATAATTGAGTAATTTTGTAGGTATGCATAAATTTTTGATGAATTTAATAATGGAAAAAAAAACTATCAAAATCCATCTCGGATCTAATAATTTTAGTTTATTAAAAGATACCCCAATATAAATTATATAAATAAACTCATCCTCATTGCTTTGATAACCCTAAAAATATGTCAGATATTATTTACTACATTACATAGCATAATTTCGTTATCGACATTCAAATATCACATTTGTTTATAGTTAACAAATCTGATTTGACTGAAATAAATGATTTTAAAGTATTAAAAAAATATTTGTTAGCTGTAAACAAATAACTATTTGATTGAAATAAATACACTGAATAAACCATATCTTTGTCTCAAATAAATTGATTTAATTGTGCCAGATAAGTATTAGTTAGTGATATTTAAAAAAGAGTTTTCTTTATAATAAACTACACGGAAAGAAAATTGAAGGAGTTTTTACTATTTTACTATTGTAATTTTTACTAAATAAAATAGTAACGGTGGATTATACTTCTCATTTAGTAATTTTTACGATCTACTATTGTAAATTTTATCCAAAACAAATAAGACTAGAAGAGTCTTAAAAAGTCGAATACTATAGAGCAAATTATACAATATGTGTTTGTGAACTTTACAATTCAACTATTGAAAAAATTCACAGTTGGTTTTTTTAAAAGTAATATTAGGGAGGGAGAGAGATAGAAGGTTGGACTAATTGATACCTATACAGTAGTCGAAAAAAGAAACCGACTTTTTCGTGCTATCTGGGAATCGAACCCAGAACTCTGTGTTGACAGCCAGAGACTCTCCCTCTACGCTATCCGAGGTAAACTAAGACCCATATCCTTTAAAATTTACATAAACTCGGTCTAGCGCTGTGCACGGCCATCACTCACACTAATTGAGAAACATTCCAATTCAACTATTGTAAAATTTGCTATAGTTCTATTGGATAGATACAGAGGCAGCACTGGAAATTTTCATCTCTTACTTTTTACAATAGTAATATCGTATTTTTTCATGAATAAATCCACAGATTCGGTAGAATCTGGCACTAAGTTCCGTTCAAAAATCCCGTTGTAAACGGAGCGCCAGACTACTGACTGTGTTTACTGTAAGCAGAACGGTATTTCGAGGTTGCAAAATTTTATTTAATTATATGATTCTCCTTTTTCCAAAATGATATATTATAAAAGTAGTTTATACTTTATTTTACTGATATTAATTAATTATAATCAATTATAACACTTAATTCACTTAAAATTATTAAATTTTATTAGCACATACTATAGCTCGCTCACGAATTCAGATCCTGACTTTTTTTCGATGGGGAATATCAGCGCCACAGACTAGATAAAATAAAAATGTGTAGTAATCTTTCCTATAGACACGCAACTACAGTAAAAAAAAGTGATTCATAGCTTGCATCTATGGCCGCCAGGGTGCACTGGAATTACATCTACATAAACTGTAGCTTCAAGGGGATAGTTTGCAGTAAAAAATGCCGTCAACACGAGATTTAAGTTGTTATCAATTGTAAATTTTCATTATAATTACAAAAATACAAAAATCCGAAAAAAAACAGTATCACTGTAAAAAAGTCGCGCCAAGTCCACGTTCATAAGACTATTAGGAAAAAAAATTTTTTTTTTTCTTGACAAAAAGATACAAAATAAAAATTAAAAATCCAAGTAACCGATATGATTGTTCATGATTTTCGGAAATTAAAAAATTTTATTGTAAATTTAAAAATTAAAAAAAATTTTAGAACATTACTTGGTGTGCGTCATTGTGTATTTCAATTTTTTAAAGTCCTAGTGAATAGTTTTTACGAATTTCATTAAAAGTAAAATATTTTGCAACCACGCACACTAAATACGTTCTAAAATTTTTTTTTTTATTTTTAAATTTACAATAAAATTTTTTTTAATTTCCGAAAATCATGAACAATCATATCGGTTACTTGGATTTTTTAATTTTATGATTCTGTATCTCTTTGTAAAGAAAAAACTATTAGTCTTATGAACGTGGACTTGGCGCGACTTTTTTTTTACAGTGAAACTATTTTTGTTCGGATAGTATTTTTCCTTCTAAAATATTCGACAGTTAATAGTAATAAAAGTATAGTCCAGCTTTACAATAGTTGCATCGTAAATTTTCCCAGAAATTTTTTCCCGTATAGTCTTATTTAATTCAAATAAATGGTTCTCTTAGTGTAACATTAATCCAAAAATAAAACTATAAGAATAAAATAGATAATCAATCAAAAAAGCAGACAATCATCGAAACGTCAAGATAGCCAGAGCCTCCCGAGACCGAGGATTGGAATTGGACGGTAAGATTTATGACGTTTATGGGCCAAGGTCTCCCGGTTCCCGGTCTTTAGCCGCTTATTAGCATGCGGTATATCACAAGACAAGGCCCGTGCTAATAATTAGATAGATAGGAGATATATGCGCAACAACGCTAACATAGTCTGTGTAACAAGCAAGCTAGAGAAACACAAAACGGATGAGGTGGACATCGACGAGGCTATCTGAATCAGAGTCACCCTTCCCATCACGCTGGTTTCTAGGCTCGCCTACTGAGTTCTATGCAAATGATGACGTCACAATGCCGTACTGATACAGAGATAGTCTGCATATTCCTGGTTGGTGTCTCCTAGTCACTCCAATACTAACGAAACTTATCCTCAACCACACGCGGTCAACACTAATCTGCTTCACTACCACTAATTTCAGTATCTTTGTTCCTACATCCGACCCTTCACGATGGTTTCTGATTATAACTAAACGTAATCAGGGCTCTTGCTGACCACATTCGATACATACCGATTACCCTTAATGACCACCGTCTTCAGTTGGAATTTTCGAAGGTTGCTAATAGGGAAACGGCTAAGATTTACTGCCCTTTAAACACATGGGGATCGATTTTAATTATTATTCATGAAACGATTTGTCAATTTAAATTGAAATTATTGATGATTGTCTGAAAAATTACATGAAAATTGTGATATTGTGTTTATGATCAGTTGTCCGACTGACTTATATTAATGTTGAACTACTTCTCTCTCGAAGAGTTTCGCCCGGTTTCTAAGAGATGGCGTTATATGTACCTCAGAAGTATTTTATTGCTATTCTGGTAGTCTTTTTTAATGAAAAACATTATGGAAAAAGTTTATAGAGAAAATGTATTTTTAATTATAAAAAATGTATTTTGAAAATATAAAAAAAAAAAATGAAAAATATGTAAAATGTGTATTATAATCAAATTAATTTTTTTAGAATTATGTGAATTTTAACGTACATTTTTTCAGTAGAGGTAATGTAAAGGCCCCTATTATTGACAGGGTACCCACTATTTACGCCCTATTTAATTTTATTATTTCATTATTAAAATCTGTTAATAATCATAATTGTTGATACTGCCTGACAATTTTAGATATTTTAAAAATTAAAAAATAGTAAAATTTAATTCCAAGGTATAAACTACTTACCGCAAAAAAATTTTATTTTTTCAAGTAGGCCAAAACTGCTAATATGTTTGTAATTTCTTAACAATATCGTTAAGAAAGACCTTATTTTCAAATCCATATTTCTCAATGTTTTTTTATATAATTGTATTGTTTAAAATTATTTTAGATTATTTATAGTCTAAATAACCATATAATCACTTATTTATACTTTATCGAGTTAAAATTAATTTTAAAATAGCGGACGTCAACGATGGGGACACAAAAATTAACTTGCGTCAACTAACGACATAGGCTATAATGTAAGGTAACTAAACCCCCTCAACATACATATCAACGTATTAATGTTTACATGCTGTCACGTGATTCTATAAGAATCAAAGTATTTGAGACTAGAAAAAATTGCTAAAAAAAAACCTGGTAAAAAATATAGAAAAGCTAGGTCTTAAACGAATTTTAAAGTAATAAAAATTATTGACAGTTTTGCATTAGTTAGTAAAAATGATTATTGTTAATATAAATTTAACTGTAATAAAAGACCAGTCAATAATAGTGTCAATGGTATGTCATTAATCGGCTCTTTGAATTTTTTGCGCTGTCAATAATACATACATTCGACTTGTTGGATTTAAGTTTATATAATAATTATTAAATTTATTGCTATTAAAGTTAATAAGTTAAGTCAAATAAGTAAAAACAAAGATTAAGGTGTCCTATAAGAAAAAAGTTGACAATATAGATTTGAAACACGATAAAAAAATTGAAATATTTATGATCACTCTTATAGTATCAATAATGGGGGCTTTTACCTTAAACGTTTGTAATTTCTTAATAATATTGTTACGAAAGACTTTATTTTCAAGTCCAAATTTCTCAATGTTTTTTTTATGAAATTGCATTGCTTAAAATTATTTTAGATTATTTATAGTCTAAATAACTATATAAATCATTTTTTTATACTTTATAGAGTTAAAATTAATTTTAAATAGCGGATGGCAATGATGGGGACACAAAAATTAACTTGCGTCAACTAACGACATGGGCCATAATGTAAGGTAACTTAACCCCCTCAACATACATATCAACATATTAATGTTAACATACCCTCATGTGATTCTATAAGAATCAAAGTATTTGAGACTAGAAAAAATTGCTAAAAAAAAACCTGGTAAAAAATATAGAAAAGCTAGATCTTAAACGAATTTTAAAGTAATAAAAATTATTGATAGTTTTGCATTAGTTAGTAAAAATGATTATTGTTGATACAAATTTAACTGTAATAAAAGACCAGTCAATAATAGTGTCAATGGTATGTCAATAATCGGCTCTTTGATTTTTTTGCGCTGTCAATAATGTACACATTCGATCTGTTGGCTTTAAGTTGATATAATAATTATTAAATTTGTTGCTATTAAAGTCAATTAATTAAATCAAATAAGTAAAAACAATGATTAAGATATCCTATAAAAAAAAAGTTGACAATATTGATTTGAAACATGATAAAAAAATTCAAATATTCATGATCACTTTTATAGTGTCAATAATGGGGACTTTTACCTTATCTGCAAAATTTTTAAACTACGTGAATTAAGATAAATTAATATTTATTTAAATCTTCAAGAAATATTTATATAACTATTGGCGCTTAAAATTCTAAAATTAATAATTAAAAAAAAAATAATTTTGAAAAATAATAAATAAAAAAAAATAAAAAACGTAATCTCTAATCTAGAGTGATTGATAGATTAATTAGTGTTTGAAAATCAATGGCCAGAATAGCATATGGTAAATTTTGAACCAATTGGTTGATACGTCAAGATTTCTCGCTCGTTGAGGTGAGGATGTCTGTTTTGCGTGTACGCGTACATACTCAGCATATGGAATATCAGGTAGAGATGGGGAGCGAAGTGAGAGGATGGGGGCTAGCTGGAGCAGGGGCCGGGAAGGAAGGGTAGACGCTGTAGAAAATCAGAGACAGACAGTAGGACAGACACTAAATGTGTAGAGAGTTAGAGATCTTACCGCAATGACGTGCGGTCGAATACGGTATTCCGACGAAATGACGGATCCTGCGAGTGACATTCGATATCACCGTTGGTGGCCGATGAAATGCGGGATCCATACGTTATCCATGTGTGCATATATGTATAGTCTAGCTTATGTATAAGTATGTATCAGTGTGTGTCTATATGGATGTACCTAAAGTGGTAGATTTAATGTTGAGTATTCCACCTACTATTCATCGAACTTGCTGACTGAGAAATCGCTATTAATCGTCGGATTTAACGTCGAGATCGCGTCAATCATATTTTATGTAATTGTAACGTACATATGTATGTACAATTTAATTAATTGTTCCTGGTGTCTAACACACTGGAGAGTGATGTTGGGGAGTCAAATATTTAAATAGTGCTATAGATGAATGTCTGTTTTACTTAGGCTTAATAGATACATTAGCTACTGTCTAATTGATTCAATCAAAACTGAAAGGATCTTTCAGTTTTTAAAAATTTTTACACTTAAAAAAAATTTTTTGTGAGTAAAGTAAAAGCCCTCATTATTAACACTATAAGAATGATCATGAATATTTGAATTTTTTTATCGTGTTTCAAATCAATATTGTGAACTTTTTTTTATAGAACATTTCAATCATTGTATTCATTGACTTATATAATTTAATTAATTTATTTTTATTAGCAATAAATTTCATTAATATAAAATCAACTTAAAGCCAACAAGAATTTATGTATTATTGACAGCGCAACAAATTCAAAGGACCGATTATTGACATACCTTTGACCCTAGTATTGACAGGTCTTTTATTACAATTCAATTTATATTAACAATAATCATTTTTACTAAATAATGCAAAACTATCAATAATTTTTATTATTTTAAAATTCGTTTGCCTTAGCTTTTCTATGTTTTTTACCAGGTTTTTTTTTACACGGAAAGATTATAACCCGACTGGTTCGTGTTCTGCACCAGAATCCGTGCATAATGACCACTCTGGCACTGCACACGACTAACTCTGGTGCAAAACACGAACCAGTCAGGTTCTAATCTTTCCGTGTAGAAATTTTTTCTAGTCTCAAATACTGTGATTCTTATAAAATCACATGACAGTATGTAAACATTAATACGTTGATATGTATGTTGAGGGGATTAGGTTATCTTACATTATGGCCTGTATCGTTAGTTGACGCAAGTTAATTTTTGTGTCCCCATCATTGCCATCCGCTATTTTTAAATCAATTTTAACTCGATAAAGTATAAATAAATGATTATATGGTTATTTAGACTATAAATAATCTAAAATAATTTTAAGTAATGCAATTACATAAAAAGAAACGATTGAAAATCCTGGATTTGAAAATAAGGTCCTTCTTAATAATATTGTTAAGAAATTACAGGTGTATAAGATAAAAGCCCCCATTATTGACACTACAAAATTGATCATGAATATTTGAATTTTTAACTTCCCGCTAAGAAAATTGAAAATTTTCAAAAATCGGGAAGTTATTGTTTTCATCCTGTTTTTCGAAAATCGAGTTTTCATCAGATCTCGACGTTTTGAGGTCCTAGAAAGCTATCCTGACTATTTCCGCGGTGATGTCACCGTGTCTGTCTTCTGTGTGTGTGTGTGTGTGTGTGTGTGTGTGTGTGTGTGTGTGTGTGTGTGTGTGTGTGTGTGTGTGTGTGTGTGTGTGTGTGTGTGTGTGTGTGTGTGTGTGTGTGTGTGTGTGTGTGTGTGTGTGTGTGTGTGTATGTTAATCTCTATAACTTTTGAACGAATCATCTGATTCGATCGAAATAAGCGGCGTTCTAAAGAGTTCCTTTGCCCTTAAAATTCTGATACTAATTTATAGAATTTGAGTCGATCAATTTTGAGAAATCTCAAAAATAAAATTTCCAAAAATTTGTTTTTTTGAAATATCTTTTAAACAGCTGAACCGATCAATTTCAAAAACTAATCAGCTCTTCAACTCAAAAAACCACGTCGATTGCCACCAGCCCGGTCGAAATCAGTTGATTTGTTCGTGAGATATCGTTGTCGAAAAAAATTGAAAAAAATGTTTTTTTAAGAATTTATTTGAAATTTTTAGTCTGACTAGTTTACGCTTAAATATTTTTCAAAGAACTTAAAAAACTGCATTGAATGCCGTAAACCGCGAGAAAATCGGTTTATTCATTCAAAAGTTATTGCGGTTTGAAAATTCAAAAAATAGTGTTCTATAAAAGTTCCTTTAGCCTTTTGAGCTCGAAGCGTTCAAAAGCACAGTACAGCGATTTATTTAAGCTCGGAGAGCTCAAAATTACACAAAAATTATATTTTTGAGCTCGAAGAGCTTATCGAAAAAATAGGAAAAAAATTTTTTTTGAAAGTGGTTTTTTGGAATAACTTTTAAACGGCTTTATCGATTAATTTCAAAAACTGATCCGCCCTTAAGCTTGAAAAACCACGTCGATCGCCACCAAGCTGGTCGAAATCGGTTGATTCGTTCGAGAGATATCGTGAACGAAAGAAAACCAAAAAAAGTGTTTTTTCGGGATTACTCCGAAATTTTTGGTTCGATCAAATAAAACCTGAAAATAACTTATGAGGATGATAAAACTGCATCGAATGCCGCCAACCGCGTGAAAATTGGTTGATCCATTCAAAAGTTATTGCGGTTTGAAAATTCCAAAAATAGTGTTCCATGAAACTTCTATCAGACTTTTGAGCTGGGAGAGCTCAAATGCATAGAAATATTATTTCTTTGAACTCAGCGAGCTCAAAATATCACATAAATTATATTTTGAACTCAAAAATCTCAAAAATGTCATAAGTACAATTTTAAGCGCACAGGAATGGAATTAGCGGGAAGTTGCAGGGATGGCCTTTAGGGTGAACCGTTTCTCTAATTTTTTGAGCAGTGTTTAGAGTATTTACAGTCAGTCTGATAACCTTTTTCAGTGCATTTTCCATGTGTTTCAAATATACAAACCGATATATTAAATTGGCATTTGTTATCACTGGTCCAAACCGAATTGCCGACACCAGACTGTACTGCATATTCATAAAAAAAGAATTTAAAATTAGCATAAGTAACTCCAATAAATGACCTGAGAAACCAACGACCCGATTTGCTATTATACCAATAAATCACAATAATCCTGATCATAAATACAAACGACGGACAAAGTAAAGAAGCATGTAGAAAATCTCTCCATATTTGGGTACAATTTAAAAACTAGCAAAAAAAATTTTATTATATCAATATGCCGTACAACTTAACGGCCGGATCTTTATCTTAATCTTGAACTCAGTAGCAAAACGGAGACAGAAAGCTCCCGGTAGTAGCTCGCGTTCGGGAATTCAGATTTATACTGTACTCCCTCTCAGGCCATAGTAGCAGTATAGCTGGTGCCTCTCGAGACCCTTAATTTTTTTTCCTTTTTTTTTCTATCATTTCACTTGCTCCGTAATGCCATATATATTTCATCTCTTTTTATTTGAGCCTCACACCACTTGGAGCGAGTCTCTTCTTCTCTGGCTTTATTGACCCTTTATACATCTATTTGTTATGCCACGGCCCTTTGTGCGACGCCAGACGTTCTATATACATTTACTGTAGCAACAGAGTATGGACCGACCCCCGTCGCCCCTAACATTCGTCGTTTTCTCTCCCCAGGCTATATTTGACCAGTATTATAAAAATCAACCGACCGATTTCCTACGTGAAATATTACCCCCGAGCGCCCCTTGAATATTTTATCACTGTCCACCCGACGCAACAAAACCTTCTGTACTTTAACCCCTCTATCCACTCTTTCACTCATCCTACTACTTATGGAAGCTATATATATTTATTTTTCAGTACTTTATACTCCTTTCCTCATACAACAGTCACCAGTCTTTTAATTTTTAGAGCCAGCTAGATTTTATTGTTACATTGTTTGATTTTTATTACGCTCTTTATTCTTTCCTTTCTTTTTTTGGTACTATCCACACGCTTCAAGAAATTTTAGGTATAATAATTACGGGAGGAACTATTTTTTTAATTACTATCTGCAAAATTTTTTACGTCAAGAATTAAGATAAATTAAAACTTATTTAAATCTTCAAGATAAAAGCTAAATTTATTGATACATTAACAGAGTCGTAATTTATTAATATTCCTAATTAGTATTTTCATTAACCATTTAATTTAATTTCTTAACTAAAAAATTAATAAACAATTAAAATTAATTAATCGTCGGTAAATAAATCAACTAATGATTACCTTTAAATTTTCCGCAGAAAAATAAAAAAATTGTTTTAATAAATAAAATTTTTTTCTAAAAAATTTTTTTATTAAACTGTTGAAAATTAAGAGAAAATTCAGAGTAATTTTTTTTTTCAACGGACTGATTGTGGAGGAAATATAAATTGCAATCGAAAAAAAATCAAAGTACGGAGTTGTTACATTAAAATGAATTTCGATTCATTCCTAACAATAAATTTAACGTACTAAATGAATCGTTTATTTGAGAAACCCCATAAGTCAAAAATACTAAATTTTTCAGGAGAACCAAAAAACATTTTTCTCAGTTAAGTTTGCATTAATATCATGAACCAATGATGAATAATAATAATGTTAGTATCCCGAAAAAAATTTTGGATTTTAGTATCCCGAAAAAACTTTTGGATTTTCCAAACTTTTTTTTCGATATTTTCTTTTGTAAAAACTTCAGATTTTTTAGCAACGTATTAACACATTTGTTTCTTCAAAAAAAACGTTACTTATTTGTAATTACCAATATCAACATCATCAAATGCTTTGATAGTAGTTTTCAACATCGAATGAAAAGCCCATAAACTGGGAGGGGCATATTTTTGAGAAAGATTATCAAAGTAGACTACAATTACATCTTCAGAAAAAGAATTTGATTTAACATTTTCTTTACGCCATGCTTTAAAAGCATTATAAGTTGCTACATACATTCGTCTAGATTTTGTTGGCATTGATTGTAAAGCTATATTCTTCACCTTTTCTTTTACCTCGTCAGAAACAAAATCATTGTCTAAATCACTGTAATCACTGTCCATATTTATTACGGAATAAGATTCTTGTTAAATTAAATAATGTTCAGAAAATATTTCACACCAGAATAATGTTTACGACTGAGCGAAATCGTTAATAAAAAACATTTGAGAATCATTAATAGAGGTTTTAGCATACTTCAGACTGAATCATAACCGACAAAAAGATGTAATTTTATCATTAATTATTTATTATTTTGTATTTTTTCGGGGCTTTGAATGTTTTTAAATATATTTTTTCGTTTTTTTTTGCGGTGAAAGTCAAATTTTTAGAGCAGAAATGTATGAATTGATCGTAAATATGGGTCCGTAGCCTAAAAAATTTCTCTCTACTCGTTTCATAATTGTTTATTTAAATCAACAGTTGAGCGAGTCCTAAATACGAATTTAGGACACGCAGTGCTATAAATATATTTAAATTTACGTTAAAATAAGCTTTTTTTAAGTGAATGCAAAAAACTATTGCGATTCTGAGTGATATTTTATATATAGACTTACAAGGATTTATATAAACATAGATTGTTCAGTACGTAACAAATAAGTATAACAATGTGACAATGCGTGATGGCGTACTATAATTTTGTTCTGGTACCTACCACCGATTAACGTAATTAAAATGGTCCATTAAGTCATAAGAGATTTTATTTGAAATTAAATTGAGGTAGCTATGAGAATTGTAAGAGAAAACAAGAATTTCAGGCGTCAATTATTTTTATTATGATTTTAATTTAAAATGAAATTGTTAATGATAATGCTAATTATGACATTGTGACAATAAAAAAGTTTTAAGCAAAAGGACTATTTTATTTTAATCATAAAAAATATCAATAAAAATATATTTAAGTTTTGATTTAAACTATCAGATAACTTCAAGGGCCAACAGCCAAAGAAATATTTTTCAAGCGAATGATTATCAGAGCTACATCCGAATAAAAAATATCCCTGGCGGCCAAGCCGGCCTTTGTCATCACACTCATTACCTTAAACTAACATGCATCTTAACATTATCATAAAAAATATTAAATTACAAAAAACTTAAAAAAATAATTACCATTATCATTGAATATTACAAGCTAGATTAATTATTTACTATTACCAAAAATTATTAGGTAACTGTCCTTTGGGTTCTGGGAAGCTGCCATCCGTTGAAAATGTCTCGAGAAGTATCCTCAACCTTCCAATGGGTCCTTCAGCTCCGATTTCCTGTAAATTCAAAAAATAATCAGTTGAAATTTTATTAAATAATTTATTAAACTTTTCCGGATTTTCCGCAACCATTGCAGGGCCACAAACTTGAAGAATGTCACGGATTACTGTCGCCAATGCGTCTACATGTTCTGGAGTTGGCTTGCACTTCAAGATAGCGTTCAACAAGCGCCAAGCGTTCTCCAGACCATGAGGATGGTAACCATTTTCGTTGTGTCTCAATTTCGCGACTATTATAGCTGCGTAGAGCTTAATAATACCCGACATCCTGTTGAGGTAATGACCCTGTTTCTCAACGGTCTCATCTATGATCTTGTATCCTAGAGTTCTCTTGTATTCATCTTCAGTTTGGTCGTCAGATTGGTCCAAAATAATCGGGCAGAGATACGGGCAACTGGTCCTGAAGTATGCAAGAAGAAGCTCCGTGAGATAGGGGAAGTCGCTGCAAAGGGCTACGATTAATGCAGCCAAGCCGAAAGCCATCTCAGGCTTATTAGATACTAGCTTTTCACCTTGCTGCAACACTGCTTTCGCGAATAAATTTTTGCAAAAGTCGACTCCTCCTGGGTGACTTTCAATCCCAGTAGGAGCCTTTTTTTCAAATACAAGCTTTAACTGCTTGTATTTTTCCATTAACTCATCACCACTGCCAACAGTGAGTGTGTTGATGGGCAAATTTATTGCTTTTTGAAAAGCAAGTCGCAGCTTCTTGCTTTCAGCTGATTGCAAAAATCCTTTTAATTTTTCAGAATGATCTTCTAAAAATTTTTTGGCTGACTTAAAAAAATCAAAGGTCTTTTGCTCTTCATTCAAAAACACTTCACCAATTGTCACTACTGCCTCCGGTCTACAATCCACCTCAATAATTGGATGAGTGATACTTTGCATCAAGTTATTATATTTTGTTTGCCAAAAATTATTAAAAACTCTATCAGAACGTTCAACGATGATTTCAGACATCGCGGCTAACAAAGGAGTTATTATTTTTTCAGCTAGCATTTCTTCCACAATTTCCAATTGAATTTTTAGATCCTTCAACTCAATAATAAAAGGTCGCAAATTTTCTTCAACTACACTCAAATTCTTGCACTCTTCAATATTGCAAAGCATGAACCTAATTTTACACGTTATAACACTATCACTAACAATAGAAATTATTTTTAATTTCTCCTTAAGATTCTGGGATCGTGGAGCTTTTACAATACCTTGCATGCTTACATCCATCATTAATATTATTAAAAAAATACAAAACTTGAGAAAAACTAAAAAAAAAGCTATTATAATTTTTAATGATCACAATTAATAACTAATTACAGTTTATAAGACACAAATATTAACACAAGCGTTGATGAAAGGAAAATTTCAAAAACACGTGGTAAAAATATTATAGTAAAAACACTAGGATTGACAAAAGTATCACTTTATAAATGACGAAGTAAAACTATAATTATAATTTATTAAAGTAATACTGTAAAAATTGACTACACACAAAAACCGTGATATAAATAGTAATAGATGTGAAATAAGATTTAAAAATATGTAAATACGTGTAGAAATTGTAAAGCGTTTGGGTAGTAAATATTAGTATACGTGGCGCTCAGTAAAGCTAATCGTAGACTAATGAGTTGTAGAGTATAGCAAATCTTGGGCCTGTTCAAGCTTTTCTCCCTCCTCAACGCTATTCACTTGTGCGCATGCGCTGGTAACTTTCACTTAAAGCCTTGTCCCAACTGTATCAGTATAGTTTGGTCACAACTATATTTACTTGCACTATGTGCTAATAAATTATAATTTTTGTTTATAAATTCATTATTTTTTAGGCAAGCATGTGAAAACTGCTAAAATTAAAATAAATAACAAAAAAAAAACACAATCTAACTGTCAATATTAAAGAAGTGAGGTTGACATTACAAAGTTCATATTTTTAACGAAAGTAAAAATAATTAATCAATATCCAGCTATTTAATTGTGATGAAAAAAAATTTAGCAGAAATTTGATAATTTTTGTAAAAAATAAATTATGACAAAAAAAAATTTTTTTTAAAACTGATATGTCGGAATTTCGTGAAGTAAAAAATGCAATTTTTAATGAATAATTTTTTTGGAACAAATTTGTTTGTCAGAGAAAAATAAAAAATTATAGTGACAGCTAAATTTAATGTGATTAAATTTGATGTGTTGATTGTTTCAATGTGTAAATTTATTTTTTGTAAATTAATATTAATTATTATGCATTTATTATCTGATACATATTTTTTTCTTTTTTTTTAACTTTTTGTTTGTTTTTAAGGACTGGAGGGGGTCTCCGCCCCCCCCAACCCCCCGCCGGGGCTTTGCCCCTGGACCCCGATTTTATGCCCACATATACCGCCGCATTTGTAATACAAAATAGTATGTGCAACTCGTGGGACGTTGTCGCACATGTTGCACAATATACTCTTATTTAATCCGGCAAGTAATAAATACGAAAGTCATTTTATTACTTTATTTTATTAAATAAGTAAAAATCATCAATTATTAAATTGTTCAAATTATTTTAAATTAAAATAAAGAATTTTGACGAATGTTGGGAAGTCTGAAAATAAAAAAAAAATTTTAACATTATTTTGACTCATAAGTTACGCTCGAACCTCCTTACATAGAAAGAAAAATTTCTTGACTGGAGAACAAAATTATTGGCTAAAGAAAATTTTCGGGTGCCCGAAGGAAGATCGAAGTTGTGTTGGCCGAAGTAAAAATTTTTTTTGAAATTCTATTCTTGGTGGAAGTCATTTTTTCTTAACAGTCGAGACCAGTGATTGCAGTTTCAATCGGCTTAGCGAAACAAATGGAAATTTTGAAAAAACGTTTCTAGAGATAATAGATAATTTAATAAACTATTTCACGACAAAGCGTTTTTTTCAAAAATTTCATTCGTTTCGTGAAACCAATCGAAACTGCAATTGCTCTGCTGTTGGGAGTGCCATAGAGATAGTTCCGTTGAACTCCGTGAGAGCAAAGCGAAAAAAAGATGGTCTCGCCTGTTAATTCAAATTATCATAAATACTTGATACATTAAATTTTTTAATTTGATCAAGTTTTTTAGATACTTTAGTGAAGGAGCGCCACCTATTTCAGCTGAGAAAAAAATTTTCTCACCTTGAGAAAATTTTTCTCTTGAATATTTGATACGCATTTTATATTATTTTAGTGTGCAATTATACATATTGAATGAAAAAAAAAAATGATTCAATATTATTTGATCTTCCCATTTGATATGTTAATAAATAAAAATATTAATGAAAATTTACTTCTATCTTTATATTCAATTTTTTGGAGCAAGAGAGAAATTTTCTCAAGACAAAAGAATTTACTTCTATCAAGAACTAAATTTTTTGGAGCAAAAGGCTGAGTTTTCTCAAAACAAGATTTTCTTGACTTAAATAAATTTTCTTGGATCAAGATACATATTTCTTAAAGCAAGAGCATTAATTTTGTTGGAATAAGTGAAATTTCTTGTGTCAAAAAAAAATTTATTTTTTCGCTTAAGAAAATGTTATGTAAAACATTTTTTTTTATTTATTAATATTAATTTTTATTAATAAATTCTTTCTTTTATTTATTTTTATTGAAGACCGTCATAATTTTTCGTTCGTTTGTAGACCAGGTAATAGGATAATTAGGATGCATGTCCCTTACTTAAGTACTTAGTCTGGAACCTCAATGCACTTCAGATTTGAAAGCTTAACAAACAAGTAAATGGAAGTTTTGTTATACGTAAATGAACTTGTAGCCGATTGAAGGAAAATTGGAATATATTATCTGGAAATCTTCAAATCTAAAGATACTCTTAAATGCACTGTGGCACTAAAGTCCAGACTGGGAAATTTTCGTAATTATAAACTCATTACGGGGTTATATCCACTTGTGATTTTCAAAAAATCGATTTTTTTTCATTTTTTGAATGTACATATATTCAAGAATATTCTCTGAAAATTTCAAATCGATCCGACAATTAGTTTCGGAGATATGAGCGTATTAGTAAGAACGTCTCCGAGCGTTCGAAAGTAGGCGGAGCACGAGCCGGAGTAGAAGAAAGAATGTATTAGGCATGTTCAAAAAAGAATGGGCAAACGGCTAAGAGACATAGTAAATAATATAGTAGAAGAAATGAAAGATAAGAATGGAAAAAAAAAAAAAAGTTACTTGGTGGCAAAGATAAATTGACTGGGAAACTTATTGATAAATTAACTGTTTACTATGGTTTAGCGATTAGGAGACACTGTGATTCTGTTGACAGTATGTATAAAGCCATTTGGGCATCTTATTTCCATAACTGCTTTACAGATAAAAACCCTCAGCATGATAATTGTCCTATAGGAGAAAACTCGTGGTGTTCGTGGCAAAAAGCGCGAGCCTTGGAAACTTTGCCCAACTATAAACATGATTATGAGGCCTTACCACCTGATGTTGCAACAGCTATTTTTCCAATTTACGAAGATCTAAGTAACAAAAAATTATTGGAACGATGCGTTGGTGGTTTTACCCAGAACAATAATGAAAGTTATAATCAGCTGATAAGGAAAATAACTCCAAAAATTATTCCAGCTGGCTCTAAAATTGTGGAAATAGCTGCAAACATTGCAGCCGGGGTCTTTAATGAAGGTAAAACATCTCTTCTTTATTATATAAGTGCTATGGGATTATCACTTGGACCCAATGCTCATTTCTACGTGAGTAAAGAGGACGCAGAGCGCATCTCAATTTCGGACGCAAGAGCGCAAGGGTCGACGCGCGAGGGGAGAATGGCTCGTAGACAACAACAACTAAACATTTTGGAGGCAAACGACGAAGCAGAGGGTTCCTCTTATGGTGCTGGAATAGATGACATGATGTAAGTTGAAAAAAAAATTTTTTAATTTAGTGTAAATCGTTCCCGAAACTTTAAACGCGTTTATCTCAAAACCGTGTTTTCAGAGTCAGTGAGGAAAATTTTTCCGAAACCGCTAAACCGATCGGTTTGAAATTTTCACACGACTTACTTAGATATATTTTTTAGGTAATGATCGAAGGAATAAGGTTTTGGACAATAATTTCGATTTTTTAAGCCACTTTGAAGTGAAAAATTTTCATGAACAACTGAATTTTTTTTTTGAACAGCTGCCATTTTGTCAAAAATCAAAATTTTGACTAGACCTTCGATCATTACCTGTATTTATTTATTACAAAACTAAATATTTTTGGTTTTTGGTTTTCAGATAATTTGGACCAGAGATATCTTGCTCACCGCCAATCACTTTTTTTTGGAGGTCTCTCCGCAGATCATCTACAGGAGCTAGGGGATCCAATATTTTTTTTAAATAAACCGCTGATTGTTAAAGTACATTAAATTCTGTTTAAGTACATTTTTTCCATTAATGTATAAAATAAAATGCCTCTTTGGAAAAAATTCACAAAAAAACACGTTTTTTCTGCCTCGCAAGTGGATATAACCCCTTAAGAAAAATATCTTTTGGTCTACTGTATAGACATATGATAAAAAGATAATAACTTAAGTTTAGAAAAATAATAATTTTACAATAATAAGTAAAATCCTTAAACAACATTTTTAAACTATAACCTGGAATAAATTTAGTTAAAACATGTGTTAAGAGTAATAAATAATTAGAAGTAAAGATAGACAAATAATAACTCAAAATGAATAGTTAATTAATAAAACTATAGAGTAAAATATAATTTTAATGTTAAAAGATATAAATAAACAAATCGGAAACTACAAATTAATTATTAACAATGATTGACTAATTGTTCATTAAATTTTTAGTCGATTGTTAAAATACATTATTTAATTGTAGTTTAATCGCTTAAATAATTTAGTTACGTATATAATAATTTAGTTACGTTTATAATAATTTAGTTACGAAATATTAATATCTAAATTTTTCATATAGTAAAGTACAAATTAACATTAAGATCTCTATGTGCACATGTGTGTGTATAGATGCGCCTATCCATTATCACAAATGTACAGTGCATAACCGTGACCTATACTTGTGCATCAATATACAAGGTAGACCGCCACTATAGTAGTTTTCCGAAACATCCGAAGAGAGGGTAAGAGTCCCTGAAATTTGATAGCTAATTAGGCATTGGGTTCTCCCTCCAATTAACAATTAAGAAACCGCAAAAATCTCGGACCCGGAAAACTTCTGAGTGTTCGCTCTCTTCGTGCTTTGACCTATCTAGTGGTAAAATCGTACACAGTTTAAGTAAGTCTCAATAGACCACGTGTAATTTTGTCTCACTGAAACTAAACAGTTTGTAAAGTAAAGTAAAATCGTGAAGTGAAATCAACTAAAGCAAATTGAATTAACAAGATTCATCAACTTTTATCAGGTACATTTCAATTATTAATATTTGTGAATTTAGCAATATTTTAAACTCGTTATATGAAAGAAAATATAAAATTTCAACCATTGTGTAATAGTTGTAACAATTGTAATAATTTTGTAACTCAATTAACTTTTAATTCAAATAATATGTGACAGGGAATTTGAATTCCTGCGGGACTTAATTTTTTGATTATCGTGTCGCGGTGAGTAGGAGCTACTCTTTACCTTCGGAGCGCGATGAAGTAGTTGTACGACTCGTCACCGGGTCGTATGCATCGCTGAGTCCCCACCGCTGTCCCCGGAAAATGAAGCGCGGGAGCGAACAAGAGGGGACTTCGAGAGCCGGCGAGGAGGTTATAAAAACGCCGGTTGTTGTGTCAAGTGATCTTTCTTTGTTTTCTTCACGTGAAATTCTGCAAGTACGGGTGCAACTGTTGGTCCAGCGTGGGATATTCCCTGAGATAAGTAAGTAGTTGATTTCTGAAGGCTTCACGAGTGGAACGAAGCGATTGAATTTTATTGTCTCGGAATTTCTATATAAAATTACTTGCCGTTAGGCCATTTGGCTGACGGTCTTTGTTTTATTTGAGATCCACAGATTCGGTAGAATCTGGCGCCAAGTTCCTTTCAAATCCGTTGTAAACGGAGCGCCAGACTACCGACTATGTTTACTGTAAGCAGAACGGTATTTTGAGGTTGCAAAATTTTATTCAATTCTACGGTACTTCTTGTTCCTAAATTTTATAATATAACAGTAATTCATGCTTTATTTTACTGATATTAATTAATTATATTCAATTATAATAATTAATCTACTTGAAATTATTAAATTTTATCAGCACAAACTATAGCAAGCTCAAAAATTTCGATCCTGACTTTTTTTCTATGTAAAAAGTGACATGCCACAGACTAAATAATTCGAGAATGCATGGTAATCTTCCAATAGATGGAAAACTACAGTTAAAAAAATACATTTCACAGCTTGCATCTACATCCGCCAGGGTGCGCTGGAATTGTTTTTACATAAACTGTAGCTTCAAGAGGATAGTTTGCTATAAAAAATGCAGCCAACGCGAGATTTAAGTTGGTACCAATTGTAAATTTTTATTATAATTACAAAAAATACTAAAATCCGAACAAAAACAGTTTCACTGTAAAAAAAAATCGCGCCAAGTCCACGTTCATAAGACTATTAAGAAAAAAAAATTTCTTATTTCTTTACAAAAAGATATAAAATAAAAAAATTGAAAAATCCAAGTGACCGATATGATTGTATTTGATTTTTGGAAATTAAAAAAAATTTTATTGTAAATTTGAAAATTAAAAAAAAATTTTGGAACGTACTTGGTGTGCGTCATTGTGTATTTCAATTTTTTTAAAATCCTAGTAAATAGATTTTACGAATTTCATTTTAAGTAAAATATTTTGCAACCACGCACATTAAATATGTTCCAAAAGTTTTTTTTAATTTTCAAATTTACAATAAAATTTTTTTTAATTTCCGAAAATCAAATACAATCATATCGGTCACTTGGATTTTTCAATTTTTTTATTTTATATCTTTTTGTAAAGAAATAAGAAATTTTTTTTTCTTAATAGTCTTATGAACGTGGACTTGGCGCGATTTTTTTTTACAGTGAAACTGTTTTTGTTCGGATATTTATTTGCTGGAACTTCTAGGATAAATTTATCGAGGATAAGATTGGAGTTTAGAAGTAATCTTTGGTGATACGAGTTCTGGGACCTTGGAAGTCAGTGACGCAGTGGAGCTGATCCCGCCATTTCTATCTGCTGGGACAAAATTCACCGCTAGAGCACCGAGTTCAATTGTCAGGTAATTTTAGTTATTTTAGGCCAAATTATTTATTTAATTAATTAGGAGGCCAAAATAATTAAATTTTAATTCCTGAGCGGCCATTTTATGTCAGTGAGTTTCGTACTTGAGAATTTTTTACTTGTCAAGGTCAATTAGCTAGTTTGTCATTGAATAATCCTAAGGAAGGAATGAAATATTGAGATTATTTATAAATATACGGCGATTAAATTAATTAGTAGTTTATTATAGGCCTGTTGGTTAGAATAAATAATTTTAGTTTATAATTCTCAAAACCGAAAGAAAAGAAAACTTAATGAAATAAGTACTGCGTAATTAAGTCAGTGGAGGTCATTCTAGAATGTCTGTAGTTAAAATTTGTATTGAGACGCTTAGGATTATAACATTGATGGTTAGAAATTTTAAGAGAAATTAAATTTAGGCCAGTGGCTAAATTTAATTGAATTGTTAATTTAGGAAAAGTGCTAAATGAATCTATTGAGAAATTGATTGAATTCAAGATTAATTGATTAGAGAAATTAGATAATAAGATTCGGTGAATTTAGTGAATTTAGTTAACCTGAAAATTGAATTTTATTAAGAAATATTGCTTAGAATTTATTTAAGAAGAATTAAGAATTGAAGTTAGTTAGTAAGAAAATTTATGAGGGATTAAATTTAGTGCAACTGATTGATACGTGAAGAACTTTGTTGAAGAATTATGTATTAAGATAAGATTAAAAATTGGAATTTTAGTTGTTAGTGATTTAGATAATTGAATAATTAAGAAGTTTTTATTTGGTAAATTATGTTGTTAGTTATTCCGTCAGTTGGACGAGGGTTTAAGAAATTAAGAATCTAGATGCGTAATGGTCTATGATCGAATTAGGAAATTAAAGATAGATGCGTAATGGTCTAAAATTGAGTTAAGAAATTAAGAAGATAGATGCGTAATGATCTATGTTTAAAAGAATTTAATGATATTTAGTTGTAAGTTTTGGCAAGTGCCTGCGTAGGTGAGAGGTTCTCACAATTAAGTGATTGTAAGGTTAATTTTAAGGGCAATATTGTTAAGAAATTTTGTTAATTTTAAATTGTTTATATTGAATAAATAATTGAATTGTTAATTGTTAATAATTGTTTCTCAGCATTAATTTTACAGCCTTTCTCAACTTCTCACGACCCGATCTTTCCTTCTCATGCTCCCCGGTTTCTAGGACACCGAGTATAAAATCCCAGTGGCGCCTTTTTCAAAGAGGAAAGGGGTGACCAATTGGACAGGGCTAACCATCCCGTTGCAAATATATGTATTAAATTTAACTAATGATCAATTATTCGAACAAACCTATTCTCAATAGATTAAAAACTCGGAGTTCCCGGTCTATTAGCCTAACACGCTAGGACTAAATACTAAATAATTAAACTATTTAAAATAATTAATTTTCTATAAATTAATAATTCTTACATAACAAAAACAATCAGGAAGAAAAATATTTTCTTGGCTCAGGTGAACCTTTTTTTAACATACTGTCACAGTTACAATTTCTATTAATTTCTATTAAGCTAATAATAAATATTTACTATTTTTAATTAAAAAAAAAAATAAAAATTCTGTCCTCCGAGTTTTTTATTATAAATTATTTAATACATTTTTTCTCAGCATAAATTTTGTTAATTTTTAAAATTCTAAAAATCGTATAAAAGAGTTTGTTTTCTATCAGCATTGAAAGCAATTGAATAAATCTAAATAATCGTCTTTTTTTTTTTTTTTTTACCATATGACAAAAAATACGCCCTGATACTTGATCGGACTTTTCTATGCCCGTAAATAGCGAGTGTATTATATTTATTACCCAATCTAGTTCAGTTTGCACTCAACGTCAATTAATCACTGGCTACCCCTAAATACAATATCCACACATATAAACATCTCTTAGCCCACCTCCAAATAGAAATGCACACTCAAGAACACGTGGTGATAATCAATGATCAACCTAATTTAGCGTGATTGATCACATCGATGATAACGATGCTCAGAGGCATCTCAAGCTTCAGCTCATCACCTCCTCTATGTCTATCCATTCTAGGACTATATGTTCGCATATCTATGTTCAACATAATAACCAACAACCTCCGTAACCACCAAATTCTCCTTGAAAGACCATCATTACACGCTTACTGGGTATTGGCATTCCCATATATCGATAAGCACTTGATTTCATCGATTTATTCCAGCTAATTTTCAGCAATCTTAATTTTCGTCAATTTTCATTATTCCTCATCTTCGCAATTGATAATTAAAATCTTTTTCATCGCATACAAATTTAGATCTCAATATTTTATCATTTTAAATCGAACCTGACATTCGTTACACAGAAAAAAAGGTTCACTTGAGCCAAGAAAATATATTTCTTCCTAATTATTTTCTTGAGAGAAAAAAAATTTTTTTTGACACAAGAAATTTTACTTATTCCAACAAAATTAATTCTCTTGCTTTAAGAAATACGTATCTTGATCCAAGAAAATTTATTTAAGTCAAGAAAATCTTCTTGTTTTGAGAAAATTCTGCCTCTTGCAGCAAAAAATTTAGTTCTTGATAGAAGTAAATTTTCTTGCCTTGAGAAAATTTCTCTCTTGCTCCAAAAAATTAAATATCTCGATAGAAGTAAATTTTCATTAATATTTTTATTGATTAATATGTCAAATGGGAAGATCAAATAATATTGAAACTTTTTTTTCTATTCAATATGTATGATTGCACGCTAAAATAGTCTAAAATGGGTGTCAAATATTCAAGAGAAAAATTTTCTCAAGGTGAGAAAATTTTTTTCTCAGCTGAAGTAGGTGGCGCTGCTTCTCTAAAGTATCTAAAAATCTTGATCAAATATAAAAATTTATTGTATCAAGTATTTATGATAATATGAATTAAGAAAAAATGACTTCCACCAAGAATAATTTTCTTGAGCCAAGAATTTTGTTCTCCAGTCAAGAAATCAACAGACTCGATAGAGTCTGGCGCCAAGTTCCGTTCTCAAGCTAGACTACCGAGCGTGTATATACCGTAAGCAGAACGGTTTTTTGAGGTTACAAATTTTTTTTGATTTTTTTTTTTACATGATATTTTATAATAGTAGTTCATGCATTTTATTACACGTATTACTTGATTATTATCAATTATCTTTATAATTTCTATTTATAATTATTAAAAATAATCAGTACAAACTATAGCGACCCAGATTTTTAGATTTTAACTTTTTTTTTATGTAAAAAGCGGACGGCCAGAGAATAAATAATATAAGGATGCATCCTAATCTTATAATAGATGGGAAACTACAGTGAAAAAAGACATTTAACAGACATTTAAGACTATACTACTTATATACGTGACTGAATAAGGTAGTCAGTACTTATAAGGTAGTCAGTCTCGGATAGCTTAACTGGTAGAGCCCTTGGCGCGTAACCGAGAGATCTGGGTTCGATTCCCAGTCTGGGCTGTCTAATTATTTTTTCAATTACGGAAAAATTCCCACTGAGTAGGTCCCCCCTTTCCCCTATCCGTTCTTTCCCAACTCCCTTAAAAATTTGCTTTGATATGGCAAATGTATAGTCTTGCAATTACACACGCCAGGCGGCGCAAGAATAACTTTTACATGAACTATAGCTTAAAGGGGATAGTTTGCCACCGGAAATGTATTAAATTAAAATTGTCAATTTTTATTATAATTACAAAAAATACTGAAATCCGAGCAAAAACAGTTTCACTGTGAAAAAATCGCGCCAAGTCCACGTTCATAAGACTATTAAGAAAAAGAAATTTTATTTCTTAACAATAAGATATAAAATAAAAAATTAAAAAATCCAAGTAACCGATATGGTTGTATATGATTTTCGGAAATTAAAAAAAATTTTGTTGTAAATTTAAAAATTAAAAGAAACAATTTTGGAAAGTACTTGGTGTGCGTCATTGTGTACTTCAATTTTTTTTAAAAGTCCTAGTAGTTAGATTTTAGGAATTTCATAAAAAGTGAAATATTTTGTAACCACGCACACTAAATACGTTCTGAAATTGTTTCTTTTAATTTTTAAATTTACAACAAAATTTTTTTTTTAATTTCCAAAAATCATTTACAACCATATCGGTTACTTGGATTTTTTAATTTTTTATTTTATATCTTTTTGTAAAGAAATAAAATTTTTTTTCTTAATAGTCTTATGAACGTGGACTTGGCGCGATTTTTTTACAGGGAAACTCTTTTTGCTCGGATTGTTCTTTCTGTGTACGCTTTCTGCAGTTTTGTACCAGTTTCTTAGTTATAAAAAAAAATTAACTGTCAGAAACTTTTAAAAAACTGAGTCTTTTAATGTATTTGTTGTGAGCTTAAAAAAAAATTAAAAAAAATTTTTGACCGTCGTATTATTTATAAATAACGGATTAGAGTTCAACAATATATGAAAAAACATATAATATATATCTACAAAGTCGGACAGAAACAATTGTATGGGTTGCGTCTCCACGGGTACAGTCTTGCGTAAAAATTATGGATTACTTAGCTACAAGCTCATTACTTTTGCGGCACGTATAATCTCTAATTTTTTGACAATATTGTACTATGACAACTACCTTAAACAGCAAATCTACTCCAAAACTAAATGAGTTATTTTAATACACATCAAGTGCTTATTACTATGTTTCAACGCAATAACAAACTAATAGACTTTAACACGCCATAAAACGTGTAAAAGTAACTACAAAAAAGAATAGTTAATTTACCGCGTTAAATATGTAATACACTTGATATGTGTGAAAACAACACACTTAAAGGGGAAAATTGTCGCTGATTTTATCAAAATACTTTTTAAATCGATTTATTGCTATTTTTAAATTTACAAATAGTTTTAATGGCTTATAGTGCAGATTTTTAAATATTTATGCTAAGCACGATAAATTAAAAAAAAAAATTAATTTTTCAATTTAATTAATTTTTTTATTTTCCTCATCCATCTTATAGAAAATTGTGGAAAAGAAATTGCAGCTTAATATTGTTTTTTGTGAATACAATTAATTTTTTTTCAGCTGGTAAAAAATTTTTGACCTTTGAGCAGCTATTTATAAAAGTTTATTTTTGTGTAATTTATTTGCAATTATAATTAAAATTATTTTTTTCATTTATTAGTGGGTGAAAACTAAATAATTATTTTTTTTTTCCATAGACATTAAAAAAAATCCTCAAATAATTCAATAAAATAATACAAGTACTCAAGGCATGATCACTTAGATTGACCAAGCATTTCAAATTTTGTTTTTTTTTTTTTTTTTTTTTTTTTCAGAAATATCTGGAATTTCGGAGACAATGTCTCAATATGCATTACTAAAGACTAAGGTGTCGCACGTAGCCATCTACTTACGGACAATACACTGTATACATATGTGTATGTATGTATAACTCTCCATATGTTGGAGTGCAGTGAGGAGACAGTAGCCGTAGATAATGACGCGATATTATGCATAGGAAATTCGGCTCACATCCGCGGGCGTATTCTCCAAGTTGATTTATCGCTGTCTTCATTATTAGGAATGCATATACTCACGTCGGTTGGCCATTATGCCTCACAATCAGTTGTACTTGGTCATATATATAGATTTGTGTGGCTATGGATACATATATGCGTCTGTATGAATGGATACATGATGTTCAGTCCCCCAGTTCTGGAACGTCACAGTACAATGAACATAGGGAGGAGAGTCAAGGAATTATAAGTCAATTATTGATAGCGATATTTTACTAGGAATATTTAATTGTATGAGTTTGATTAGTTATTAAGGTGATATATATTATAATTACATTGTAAACTATTTTATGATTACACACTTAAAAAAAAGTTTTCTGCTCGGCACGATCTACTGTATAGTAAGAGTGAATCGTCACCGGTACGATCCGTAAAGGCTACGAGTAGCAGTCTGGATAGTGACCGTCACGATCTATTCGGTACAATTCACGAAACGTATTACTACCGTTAGTAAGGTAAAAGCCCCAATTATTGACGCTATAAGAGACAAAGTTATGATTTCATTTTTTTTAAGCAATCAAATATAAATATCGATGAATTTTGTTTGTGGTAATGTCTTCAGTAATGTTTTAACTAATCAATTTCTTTTTTTAAAATGATAATCAGTGATATTTACTAATTAATTTTAAATAATTAAATATATGATCTGGATACACCAATTATTGACGGGTTAAAAAACTGATTGATCTAATTATTGACGTACCGTAACCCCAATTATTGACACCCCTACTGCACATGCGTCGAATCATTTGGTTATATTGTTATTTATCAAAAACTTGATATAAAGTAATCAATATTATTAAAGTTAATTAATAATAATTTCTATGAATGAATAATTATTATGAAAAATATAACAATTTATTTAAAAACTTATTTAACACTAAAACACGCCGAGTTATTTGACAGTTAAAAGCCTTGAATATAATCGCGTATATAACGTATTTTACACTTAAAAAAAAAAAGGCGTCATAGCGCTGTCGACTGGCTGTCAATATGGGATTCACCATGAAAATTATGAACTAGTTATTGACTCCCATTATTTAAATATCATAAAGCATACAATTAATTTCGATTATTTAATTTTATAAATATTTCATATATTGTTAAATAAAAAAAAAAATAGATCATATAATTACATGAAAAAATTAATTTAAACTCGGCAGTTAAAAAAAATGCTTTTCTAACCAAAGTTGTTAAGAAAATAGACGCTCGTAAGCTGATTTGATGAACTGGTGCTAACTTTATTTTTTTTTAATAATTAATATTTAATATTTTGAACTGAATGTGATTTTTTTCAATTTTTTAATTAATTAGAATTTAATAAAAATTTATTTGATCGTTATTCTTATTACAGATAATTTAATATATTTAAAAATAATTTAGGGTGTCAATATTTAGACCCCCGTCAGGAATTGGGGCTTTTACCTTATACAGCTTTCCTTACCTCACTCTCCTCTAGATAGTAAAGTGTAGATCGTGACAGTAGCGATCTCGTATCGTGCGGTGTAGAAAACTTTTTTTTCAGTGCACAGTAAGAAATTTTTCTTAAAAATTACCGTGAAAATCACAATTATTATTTTTAACATTAAGGTAAAAGCACCTATTATTGACAAAACCCCCACTATTGACACCCTATTTAATTTTATTATTTCATTATTAAAATCTGTTAATAATCACTATTGTTGATATTTCATGACAATTTTACATATTTTTAAAATTAAAAAATAGTAAAATTTAATTCCAAGGTATAAACTATTTACCGCAAAAAAATGTCATTTTTTCAAGTACACGGAGAGAAATTTATAGGAACCTTTTCAAAAATTATGGGAATGGTTCCTATAATAAAATGATCATTATAGGTATCAATCCTATGCTCATTATAGGGACCATACCCATAGTTTATTGGAAACGTTCCTATACAATAAAGGAATAGCTTCAATATATTATGGGAATGGTTCCTGTAATATTATAGGAATGGTTCCTGTACTATTAAAGGAATGGTTCCTATAATATTATGAGAATGACGCACATAATAATAAAAAAATGTTTATGTTCATAACAATGAATCATTCACTTCAAAAATATAAAGTAATTATCATATATTTTTTTGCTAATTAATTTTTTTTTGTAAATAAAAATTGATCTTTCACTAGAGTGAAAAAATTTCTTTTTCATAATTTTTATTCATGTGTGTACTTAATTTTAAATTGTTTATTCCAACTCAGTTATTATTGTGTTAGACAATATTGCAAAATATTGTGGCAATTCTAAAGTTTCTCTAATAAAAGGGATATTTTCTTACTATACAATTAGAGAAGCAAAGCAAATATAGAAATTCATTGTTTATTTTTGCAATTTCATTTTATTTTTAAAACATATTTTTTTTTTACAATACATACGTTGAATATTTATTAAATCCACCTGTTGGGTATGTACCTTTTAATGTTTATATGAACAATATTACTTACTTTACATATTTCAAATGATGTTATTTGGAAGCAAGTAAAATTATCGAAATTACTAATAATTTCAAATGCTTCAAAGTGGTCATCGAAGTCACAAATAACTTGAGTTGTAATGATAAATATCTCAATATTATTACACATTATCACTATAATATTATGGAAATGGTTCCTATAATATTATAGGAATGGTTCCTATATATTATGGGAATCACGCCGATATTAAGTTATAATTATAGGTATCGTTTCTATAATTATAGAAACCATTTCCATAATTATAGTAACATTTCTCAAAAATTATGGGTACAATTCCCATAATTTAAGTAATCGCTCCTAAAATGGTATAGGAAAACATTTCCTTAAAACTATAGGAAAGATTTCTATATTTTTCTCTCCGTGTAGGCCAAAACTAAATATACGTTTGTAATTTCTTAACAATATCGTTAAGAAAGACCTTATTTCTAAATCCAGATTTCTCAAGGTTTTTTTTCCATAATTTTATTGTTTAAAATTATTTTAGATTATTTATAATCTAAATAACCATATAATTATTTTTTTATTCTCTATCGAGTTAATATTAATTTGAAAATAGAGGATGTCAATGATGGGGACACAAAAATTAACTTGCGTCAACTAACGACTAGGCCATAATGTAAGGTAACCTAACCCTCTCAACATACATATCAACGTATTAATGTTTACATACTATCATGTGATTTTATAAGAATCGAAGTATTTGAGATTAAAAAAAATTGCTAAAAAAAAAACCTGATAAAAAATATAAAAAAGCTAGGTCTTAAACGAATTTTAAAATAATAAAAATTATTGATAGTTTTGCATTAGTTAGTAAAAATGATTATTTTTAACATAAATTTCACTGTAATAAAAGGCCTGTCAATAATAGGGTCAATGGTACGTCAGTAATTGGCTCTTAAAATTTTTTGCTCTGTCAATAATACATATATTTGACTTTTTGGTTTTAAGTTGATATAATAATTATTAAATTTATTGCTATTAAAGTTATTTAATTAAATTATATGAGTAAAAACAATAATTAAGCTTCCCTTTCCGACCAATATCCTGTTACGTGAATGTGGAACGCTTCACGTAATAATTACCGTAACTCCTATTCTTTCCCGCTTCACAGCATTATTTATATTTGTAAAAATGCTTACCGTAAGATGGACGGTGTGACTTAATGTATTTAGAATAAGCGAAAGGAAATTTAGTATAGACCGGATAGCTCAAATGGTAGAGTAGCCGACATGTCTTCGGAAGGTTCTGGGTTCGAATCCCAGTCCGAGCTATCTAATAATTTTTTCTCGCATATTCTATAAACTCACATTAAGATGATCCTCTCCACATTCCTTTCTCAATCCTTTCCTACCAATATCCTGTTACGTGAATGTGGAACGCTTCACGTAATAATTACCGTAACTCCTATCTTTCCCGCTTCACAGCATTATTTATATTTGTACAGGGGAAGGGGAAATTAAGATGTCCTATGAAAGAAAAATTAGGAAAACGGTTGACCCTGAAGGCCATCCCTGCAACTTCCCGCTACTTTCGTAAGTAAGTTCTCAAAAGTGCACTTATTACGTTTTTGAGCTCTTCGAGCTCAAAAATATGATTTTCGTGTAGTTTTGAGCTGTCCGAGCTTAAAAGTCTGATGAAAGTTTAATAAAACACTACTTTTTTAATTTTCAAACCACAATAACTTTTGAATAAATGGACCAATTTTTACGTGGTTAGCAGCATTCGACACAGTTTTTCAAATTCTATGATACATTTTCAAACACAAATTAATCAAACCGGAAATTTCGGTGTGATTCGAAAAAAACACTTTTTTCGATTTCTTTCGTCAACGATAACTCACGAACGAATCAACCGATTTTAACCAGCTTGGTGGTGATCAATGTGGTTTTTCGGTGTTAAGAGCTGATTAGTTTTAGGAATTGATCGGTCAAGCCGTTTGAAAGTTATTAGAAAAAAACCACATTTGAAAAATTTTTTTTCCCAGTTTTTTTGAGATTTCTCAAAATCTACTGGTTCAAACTGGTCTAAATTATGGTCAAAATCTAAGTTTAGTCGAACCCTTTCGAAAGGTGCCAACCGCGATCAAATCGGTCAAGCCGTTCAAAAGTTATGAGAGGTTTACATACATAAACACACACACACACACACACACACACACACACACACACACACACACACACACACACACACACACACACACACACATACAGACATATAGACACCATCGCGGGAATAGTCAGGGACGCTTCCTAGGACCTCAAAACGTCGAGATCTGATAAAAACTCGATTTTCGAAAAACGGGGTGAAAACAATAACTTCCCGATTTTTGAAAATTTTCAATTTTCTTAGCGGGAAGTTAAAAAGTTGACAATATTGATTTGAAACACGATAAATAAATTCAAATATTCATGACCACTCTAATGGTGTCAATAATGGGGGTTTTTACCTTATTCAATAAAGACAAAATGAATATAAATAACAAGAGTTATGCGCAATTAGCTGCACTACCTAACGATTTTCCAATGCACGTTGATCTTACATCGGTAAAATTAAAACTGAAACTCGTTCTTGGACAATAAAAAAATCAATTAGCATTTTATTATACAAGTATATGAATTTCCGTATATCATATCCGTAGAAACTGAAACGTGAGTGCAGACGAAAGGCAAATGAACGAATGTACGAACGAATCAACGAATAAATCTACTTGATGAAAGGAACTCGTACAGAATCCGGGAAACCCCATACACTGTAGGCGTTTTATTTTTTTTTACCAGAGGAGTACCCGCGCTGAGTTACCTCGAGTAACTACCCCACGACATGGGCCCGGGTTACAGACTAATTGGAATTCGTCCGTAGCGGTCGAACCAAGGCTTTCTATAATTGAGACGCAGCCAGATAGAGACAAAATAAAATATATACACATCTATAGCTAAGGGAGAAATATATCTAGAGGTTGCGTTTTTTCTGATATTACTTTTTTGTGGTATTAATTTAATTCGTTTTTTTTTTTTTTTTTTTTTTTTTAACGAAGCAACAATTAGAATGGAAATTTATAAAATTTTGGGAAACTATGTAATAATCTTTAACATAAACTGTAATTAACATAATCTAAGGTCAATTAAAAAAATTAATGAAAACTTGAATAAAAACTATTGAATTAAAATGTCTACAAAAAAATTTCTAATCTGGTCAAATAAAATTATATAGAAAAATAAGAGTAATTTATTATAACTTTTTAATTTTTTTTTTCTTAAAAAAAGAAATAAAAATTTTAATTTTGTAAAAATTTTAATTTTAGAAACTAATTTATGTAATTAAGAGAATAAATGAAATTTTTTATCCAGCATATTTATATGATTAAATAGTTTTTTTTTTTACGTAAATTCTATCTTATTGACCAATGTCTTGACCTTAATATCTGTTTTTTCAAGGTTTGATATATTTTTACACTCATAGTCGTAGTTTGTAGTAAATTCCCTCACTTAAAACAACTTCCATTGAATTCGATTATTTTATAAATTATCACTGACGATAGTTAAAATTTTTAATACTACTTAGCAAATTTCAATATTTTTTACACAAAAAAGTAGTTTAATTTCATTTCGAGGTATAAACAATTTACCAAAAATAAATTTTATTTTTCCAAACAGACTAAAACCGCTTGTATACTTAAAATTTCTCAAAAATTTCAATAATTTTTTATAAAAATGGCAAATTAAGAGTAATAATTATCACTTTAAAATTAAGTTAAAGTGTTATTTTGCGGGATTTTCCTTAAAAAAATCAATAAAAAGATATTGATACCCGGGTCGAAAAATTTAAACTGATTTTAAGCTAAATGATCTGCATTTGAACTTATTGATCTGTATTTGAATTTTCAAAAACATTTTCATCTGTATTTGATCTACTATTCAAATTATTTTTGATCTGTTTTAAGTCTAAATAACCTTTTAGTAAAATAATTGAGCAGCTATGAATATTTTATGCTGTTTCTAATCTGATGAGACTAAAAAGTTTTAAAAGTTTGATTGGCTTTTAGTCTAGTTAATTTATAAATGAGCTTTATGTATTGTTTTCAAATTCAATATGAAATCTTATACTGTTTTTGATCTACAATTTTCACTCTAAATGTTCGAAGGCCAAAAGTCGACTAAGATGGTGACATAATTTTTTTGACTCAAAAGTGTCTCATTAAAAATTATAAGTCGCATTTATTTAAAAAAATAGATTGATTTATAATATATTCATGCGCTCTCTTGTTTTATGGACTGAACGTAGATTATAACCTTACATCTGTCATATTTATTTGTCATAGCTTAACATTTCATGGATTATAAAAGTTTTGTAACTGCGAATATTAGTTGCAGTGATAACTAATAAATTTGTATTAACCCTTCAGCACTCTCGCTATGAGATTTTCTCTCACGCTCATCAATAACTCAAATTTTCTTTCAAATTTCAAATGGAATGACTATGTGATTTTTTTTCTATCTGTCAAAAAATTAATATTATTTCAGATTGCAATATTATTATTTTAATTGTTCTATACTATAAAAAAATAAAATAAATTCTATTAACTCTGTGAGATATTTTCTCATCGCAATAGTAAAGTAGGGGGGTCAGAATTTAAAAAATCGGGTCTGATCGGTACAGTTCGGAGGTTCCCGTAAGAGTGCATTTGTGTTTGGATGTATTATTATTAAATATTATAAATAAATTTTTTATCTCAGGAATGTGGACAAGATAGGATCATAATAATAATGTAATTTGTTATTATGATCCTATCTTGTCCACATTCCTGAGATAAAAAATTTATTTATGATAACTATGGACGATAATATTTACTTTAATTAAATATTATTTTTAAATAAGTCAATTTTTTTTTGTTTTAAGAAATTTATTTTATTTAAGATTTTTTTAATTAAAGGGACTATAAGCATGCGTGCGCTTCCACATAAGGCGTGAGAGTTTTTCTCATCGCGCGAGTAATGATAGTAAATCGTTTTGCGAGAGTGCTGAAGGGTTAACATACGTATATAAAATAGTTCTTCTCATCGTTTGATTATGGATCTAAATCTAGAGTTTTTTAATTATTGTTATTAAACACAATGTGAATACATCGACAAGATTAAAATGTTGACAAGATGACAAGATTAATGTTAAATTTTATACTTTCACGCATCATTTAATGAGCGGTATTCACTATTTGTTAGTGCGAAGAATACCGCTTGATATACATTGCACTACGAAATAGTGAATAATCACTATTTCAATTTCAGAGAATGAAAAGCTGTGCCCTGTAGAGGATCTTCGAGGACATGAATAAAATAATAATAAATAAATAAATAAATATATTATTATTATATATTATTATTTTTATTATTATTATTACTATCTAATTCGTAAAAAGTCTGTTTTTGATCTACAGGAGATCAAAAACCGACTAAAAATTATGCAACGTTTTGGTCTGTTTTTGACCTTGATGCGATCAAAACCAGTTAAATGATTGTGACAATAAAAGTCTGATTTTAGTCTTGAAACAATAGAAAATAATTTTATTATAACATTAAAAATGATCTGAAATTGGTCTGAATTGGGAATAGTATGGACAAAAACAGATTAAATTCTCATATAAAATAGATACACATAATAAAATTAAATTGAATGAAAAATATTAAAAATTTTTACTAATCATAAAACAGACTAAATTTTTTGACCCGGGTAATCAATTAAGCTTATCTAAGTCAATTAAATTGCTCTCTATAGCGAACAAAAGAGTCATTAATTTTAAAGTAATTATGAATCGTCGCGTTCTTGAAGATAATTGGTAATTCGTTACAATTAAAAAATACCCATGAATATTTTGGTAAAAACCAAAGCGATAAAAAAATATCGGTAAAACCTAATCAAATTCTTACATTAATAAATTAGATGCGCTTTTGTAGGTCGAGTTTTTCATATTGAATTATGTCACGTGACTATCGCTAATCAATGAGATAATTCGTCGTAAATTTCATATAAATACCAAGGACATTTTTGATTCTTCATCAGTGTCTTCGAAGGAAAGTCTAATTGTCTAAAATAATCTTCGTAGTAAAGTAAGTAGTTTATTTAATTACTAAAAAAATAATTTGATGTAAAATATTATTCTAAACTTGTATTAAATGTATATCGCTGTATAAGTATAAAAATTCTTATTGTTACAAAAAATCAACGCTTGAAAAAACTTTTCAAACTTTAAAATTTTGTAATTTTCTAAAAAAAATCGCTGTTTTAAAATTATATAAATGAATAAATGAAAAATTTTTATTTTTCAGATTCTATTATCTTATTCCAGTGACAAAAATGATGAAAGTATTTTTAGCAACTGTCACCGTCATGCTTTTGATTACAATAGTGTCTTCATGCCATTATTCTGGTGAATATGTAAGTTAATAAAAAATATGTAAAGAATTATTCTCGAAATATAGATAATCCAGCAATCAATAGTTATCATAAAATTATATTTTTTTTCAAAACCTAGTGCACTTGGGACAGTGATTGCTGCGACAGATTGTGCTTAAAAGGCTGGAACAAATGTAGATAAATACATGTAATTTCTTCAATTCGAAAAATTGATCGGTTCCTCTCCAGACAAGAATTTCTTTTCTACGATCAATCTAATGAGAAAACAACTTATAAATGATGTATGATGAACACAGTAAAAATTTGGCATAATCATGATTTGTTTGTTCAAATTTAATTATTTTTTATATACCGATACCATCGCGGGAATAGTCAGGGAAGGATCCTAGGACCTTAAAACGTTGAAATCTGATGAAAACTCGATTTTCGAAAAACGAGGTAAATCCCATAACTTCCCGATTTTTAAAAATTTTCAATGTTCTTAAGGGGAAGTTAAAAAAAGTTTCAAATGTCTAAAAGAAAAAAAAAAAAAAAAAAAAGTTAAAATTTTCAATTAAAAAAAAATGATCTAAAAAATCCAAAGATCAATTGTATTGATATTTTTGTATTATTCATGAAACACGAAACAAGTCACTAAAAATTACTAAATCTAAATAGAATATTACAAAGAGTACACTAAAAATTACAAAGAGTAATTATTATATCACATTAAAATTAATTGAAAGGCTTAATTTACGGAATTTTCCTTAAAAGAATCAATGAAAAGAAATTTATAATTAATTAAGCTCATTTAAGACAAATTACTCACAACTGCGGACTGTGGAAAAATGATTATTGTTAGTATAAATTTAACTGTAATAAAAGATCTGTCGATAATAGAGTCAATGGTATGTCAATAATCGGCTCTTTAAATTTTTTGCGCTGTCAATAATACATACATTCGACCTGTTGGTTTTAAGTTGATATAATAATTATTAAATTTATTGCTATTAAAGGTATTTAATTAAATTATATGAGTAAAAGCAATGATTAAAGTGTCCTATAAAAAAAAGTTGACAATATTGATTTGAAACACGATTAAAAAATTTAAATATTCATGATCAATCTTATAGTATCAGTAATGGGGGCTTTTAACTAATATGTTCGTAATTTCTTAACAATATTGTTAAAAAAGACCTAATTTTCAAATTCAGATTTCTTAATCTTTTGCACGCCTCATAGCGCCAAGCGCGTGAGGTTGTGCTTTATACTTGACTCTTTAAGGTCAAGCAATTTTGTGATCTTTAAATGCCTCTATCACAATCATATTACACTTATACAATGATATAAGTAGATGTACACCAAAAAAACACTTAAATTAAACCATCTTTTACTTTCAAAATCATTTCATGAAAACAAGCTAACTCTTATTGTCCTATTTGATCTAACAAAAGCTTTTGATTATGTTAATCCAAGAGTAATTTTGACTACACTAGTTGAACTCGGTTTTTCGAGTGAAACCATTTCTTGGTTTTTCTCGTACTTGACCAATCGAACCCAATCAGTTGTAAATGAAATGGGCTTACCTGTAAAATTCCTAGAAACTACCTCTGGAGTCCCACAAGGCTCAGTTCTTGGACCGATATTATTTTTGATTGTAATGAACTGGGTAGCTAAGCGATTAATTTATACAAATTATGGTCTGTTTGCGGATGATTAATTCGTTTACCTTCATTTCTATGACTATCAACTACAAGACGCTATTAGACAAATTACGATTGATGCTCAGGCTGTTGCTGATTGGACAAGAGAGAATGGCTTACAATTGAATCTATCCAAAACTAAAACAATGATACTTGGCTCAAGTACTAAGCTGAAAAAGTTACAAGCAAATGGTATTCTACCAATTTTTATTGACGGATTCCCACTTCCTTACGTAGAGTCAACTAAGTGCTTAGGTCTTCATATTATAAATAACTTATCTTGGAGTTTGCATGTATCAAAGACTGTAAATAAAATTAATTCAGCGTTATATAGTTTAAAAATAAGAAAAAACATCTATACTAAAGACATTAGGAGGTTATTAGTCTCAGCAACTATATTACCACTTATTGACTATTGTTCTATAGTATTAACTAGTTGTACTACTGATGAGAATTGCAAATTACAACGTTCATTAAATACAGCGATTCGTTTTATTTATAATTTGAAAAAGGATGAATATATTACACCATATAGACGAGAGCTTGGATGGCTATCAGTAAAAAGCCGCCGAATGTACTACTTAGCATGTTATTATTATAAATTGTTGAATATAGGTAAACCTAGCTACTTACGAGAACTATTTATTGAAGATATTGATACTAGACATTCTGTAAGACTTGCAGCAAAAAAGAATTATGTAAATTTCAAGTTACCTAAATTTACGACAGCTATTTATGAGTTATCATTTGTAGTTACTTGCATTCGTCTTTGGGAAGATTTACCAATCGATATGATAAATGCTCCCAGTATAGAAATTTTTAAAAATAAGCTTTATGATTACCTTTCTAATCTAGACATCTAAATCCAAACTAAATTTTCAGTTAAATCTCTAAAATTATTAAAATCAGTAAAATTTATTAAATCACTAAAATTATTAAAATTAAAATCTTTAAAATCATAATCATAAATATTGTAATCTATTAGTTCTAATTTTCATTTAAACAGTTTCTTCAAAATTAGCATATAAGCAATATTACCTTTACTAATATTTTATTATGTATAATTATATATAAGTTCTAATTATTATGTTTAAATTAAAAATTTAAAAATGTATTGTATTCACAAAATGTATATTTTTCTTTTGCCATCTGGCCAGTAAAGGCTTTGGCATAAATCAATAAATTCAATTCAATTCATTCCATGATGCTATTTTGAAAAAAAAAAACATTTTGAAAAAATTTTACATGGACATCCGGATGTCACCCCATTTTGGATGTACCAACGATTACTCCCGAACAAATTGATATTTCAAGACTGGACCTTTTTTATTAGTTTAAGAATTCGATGAACTGGGTCCGTATTTCATATCAGTGGCCTAGTTTACGTATTTTTTTTTTTTTTATTGAATTTTTATTAAAATTCACTACGATACAACCGTACAAAGCGAAACGAACTTTTCTGATTTGTCACGTGAAAACTATGGCGCCACTTGATCAAGCTAGATTTTTTTAGACTGCGTGCGCATATGACAAGAAAAAAGAGCGCTGATATTTAAAAAAAAATAAAAAATACTCTGTAAGAAATTACTTAATTATAATTTTTTTTTAAATCAATTACACAATTAATTTTTTTCTTAAAAAATGAATGAGCGTTATGAGGCGTGCACTTTTGGATTTTCCAAACTTTTTTTTATGTAATTGCATCGTTTAAAATTATTTTCGATTATTCATAGTCTAAATAACTATGAAATAATTTATTTATACTTTATCGAGTTAAAATTAATTTTAAAATAGTGGATATGTCAATGATGGGGACACAAAAATTAACTTGCGTCAACTAACGACATAGGCCATAGTGTGAGGTAACCCAACCCTCTCAACATACATACCAACGTATTAATGTTTACATACTGTCATGTGATTTTATAAGAATCAAACTATTTGAGACTAGAAAAAATTGCTAAAAAAAACCTGGTAAAAAATATAGAAAAGCTAGGTCTTAAACGAATTTTAAAATAATAAAAATTATTGATAGTTTTGCATTATTTAGTAAAAATGATTATTGTTAATATCAATTTAACTGTAATAAAAGACCTGTCAATAATAGGGTCAATGGTATGTCAATAATCGGCTCTTTGAATTTTTTGCACTGTCAATAATACACACATTCGACCTGTTGGTTTTAAGTTGATATAATAATTATTAAATTTATTCTTATTCAAGTTAATTAATTAAATTATATAAGTAAAAACCATGATTAAGGTGTCCTATAAAAATAAATTGACATTATTGATTTGAAATACAATTAAAAAATTTAAATATTATTAATAAAGCCAGAATTATTAAATTGCAGCTACACAGAAAGAATGGTTCACTTGAACCAAGAAAATATTTTTCTTGCTAATTATTTTCTTGGGCGAAAAAAAAATTTTTTTTTGACACACGAAATTTCACTTATCCCAACAAAATTAATTCTCTTGCTTCAAGAAATACTTATCTTGATCCAGACAATTTATTTGAATCAAGAAAATTTTATTGTTTTGAGAAAATTTTTCTCTTGGTCCAAAAAATTAAGTTCTTGACAGAAGTAAATTTTCTTGTCTCGAGAAAATTTTTCTCTTGCTCTAAAAAATTAAATATCTCGATAATAAATTTTCATTAATATTTTTATTGACAAACATGTCAAATGGGAAGATCAAATAATATTGAACCATTTTCTTTCATTCAATATGTATAATTGCGTGCTAAAATAATCTAAAATGGGTATCAAATATTCAAGAGAAAAATTTTCTCAAGGTGAGAAAATTTTTTTCTTAGCTGAAGTAGGTGGCGCTGCTTCCCTAAAGTATCTAAAAATCTTGATCCAATATAAAAGTTTATTGTATCAAGTATTTATGACAATTCGAATTAAGAAAAATTACTTCCACCAAGAATAGAATTTCAAGAAAAATTTTTACTTCGGCCAAGACAACTTCGGTCTTTCTTCGGGCACCCGAAAATTTGCTTGAGCCAAGAATTTTATTCTCCAGTCAAGAAATCTTTTTTTCTGTCTAGGTTAGGATAGAAAACTAATTATAAAAAAATAATTTCATTTATTATACTTTCATGTAGGCCGCAAGTGTGCCAAAAATAAATTATCTAGTTTAATTTTTTTAAGCAGTATTTAGAGTATTTACAGTTAGTCTGAACTGGTCCAGACTGAATTACTAGCACCAGACTGTACTACATGTTCTGAAGATTCAAAGCAGATAAATCTTGCCCATAGTCCTTAATATTCAGCACAGTGAACTATCCAATCTCAACGTCGAAATCTACTGACGTCTATCACATTTATGGGTATATCTAACAGTATCGTATCTTTTAGAAAGCCGTATCTCTTGAAAACCCCCTCAGTGTTTTCATAGTCGTAAAACTCACACCTTCAGGTCATTTCACGTCTCTTAGAAACGACTTTACATATTTTTCCGTGAGTTGCTATTGTCAAACTGGTCTCAAGAGATATCAAACCAACCAACCAACCAACTCAAATAAAATAAAAATAAAAAACTGTATCTTTATATACTCTAAAATATATAAATATAGTTATTTTATTGGGGGTAGTGAAATGGAACTGAGTAAACGACAAAACTCAGTAAAAAAAAGTTTCTTTTTTTATCATACTGATCCCGGAAGTTAGACTTTCTTCGTTGTTGTATAAAAATACTCTATTTTAATCAAAAAAAAAAATTAACTATTGAATAAAATTATTGGGTATAAATTAGTTAATTTAAATTAACTAAAAAATTTTCGCGAAGATAATTTAAGGTAAGTATGTTATTTTCAGAATTGTTTTTATTGAAATTAATTTCTTTAAAAAATTTAGATAGACACCTTGCTAATTTTTATCAAAAATTTTTTTTTTCCAAATTTAGAAAACATTTTTTCAACAAAAAAGTTACTGAAAGAAAAATTTTTATTCCTTCAGCTTAGAAATAAAATTGTTTAAAATTTTCAACAAATCAATTTTTTTGTTCCCGAAAATTTTAGAATTGTCTGATTATAAAAAATTTTTGTTTTTTTAAATTATCTTTAATTAATAGTAATTAGCCGCAATGAAATTTATAATCCTCTTGTAGCAATAATTTACAGTAAATTGAAAGAATTTATTAGTATTTAATAATTATCAATATGCAATATGTATATGAAATTAAGAAATAAAATAATGATATGTAAAAAATTTTTTTTATTGAAAAATTTATCAAAATTTGTATTTTTTTTTTTTTTTAATAAATTAAGTTTTTTTTAAGCTAAGAGATATCCGATAAATATTTAATAATTTAAGCAAAGTCGTCAATAACTGACTGATTAATTGTGATTTTAAATAAGAATGAAAAAATTGACTATTAAATCTTTATATATATAAAATTGGAGGTGTGTGTCCCTATATTTCAGTTTGCAGCCAAAACTACGCATCGCAGACGAATAGTGTTTGTGTGGCAATAGGTACAAGGTTCCCATCGTGCACTATGGTGGTTGCAAGTCGATAATTATAAGGGTGTGAAAGATACAGGGGTTGAAAGATGTTAACTTTAAAAATGTGAGACTATTATTGCTCTAAAATAGTCTGGATTGTTTTAGAAATTTCTGGAATGATCTAGAAAGCTTTAATATGTATATCAATGTTCTGATTGATCGAAATTATTCTAGAAAATTCCAGAATGATCCAGAAATTTCTAGAAAGATCTGGAAGGTTCTAAAATCTACGTTTAGATTCTCGTCGAATGAGAATGTTAGAGAATGTTCTAGAAAATTCGAAAATGATCTGGGAAGTTCTGAAATCTACGTTTGTATTCTGATCGAATGAGAATGTTCTAGAAAATTTTAGAATAATCGGGGAAATCCTAAAATAATATGGGAAGTTCTAAAATCTACGTTTAGATTCTGATCGAATGAGAACGTTCTAGAAAATTCTAGAATGATCTGGAAAGTTCTAAAATCTAAGTTTAGATTCTGATCGATTGAGAATGTTCTAGAAAATTCTAGAATGATCTGGGAAGTTTTAAATTCTATGTTTAGATTCTGATCAATTGAGAATATTCTAGAAAATTCTAATATGATCGGGGAAGTTATAAAATCGACGTTGAGAATCTGATCGAATGAGAATGTTCTAGAAAATTCTAGAATGATCCAGAAATGTCTAGAATGATCTGGGAAATTTTAGAATGATATGGGGAGTTCTTAAATCTACGTTTATATTCTGATAAAATGAGAATGTTCTAGAAGATTATAAAATAATCTAGGAAGTTCTAAAATCTAAGTTTAGATTCTGATCGTATGAGCAAGTTCTAGAAAATTCTAGAATGATCTGAGAAGTCCTGATATGATATGAGAAGTTCTAAAATCTACGTTTAGATTCTGATCAAATGAGAATGTTCTAGAAGTTCCTAAAAAGATTTAGGAAGTTATAAAATCTAAGATTAGATTCTGATTGCATGAGAAAGTTCTAGAAAATTCTAGAATGATCTAAGAAGTTCTAAAATGATTTGGGAAGTTCTAAAATCTACGTTTAGATTCTGACCAAATGAGTATATTCTAGAAAATTCTAAATTGATCTGGGAATTCTAAAATTTACGTTTAGATTCTGATTGCATCAGAGTGATTTAGAAAATTCTAGAATGATCTAAAATAACTCCGAGTAAAGTAGAAACCTTCAAAGTGTATTCTTATCGGTTGAAAATATGCTGGATTATTTTCATAACTTTTAAAACATCCCAAAAAATTTTCTAATATCAACAAATAACTGCACTATTAAAAATGACCCAGCGAAGCGGGTGTTCACGGCTAGTTTAATAAATAATAATTAACTAGCAACATTGGAGTCATTATGTGACTGCCGTGACTTGTGAACTATAAATAAGTAAAATTTTGTTTTATTTATTAATGACTTTTGTTGAATTGCACTGTACTTTCTTAAATATTGATGTTTTTAAATATTTAAGCTTATCCCGATGTTACATTCATCAAGAGCTTTCATTTGAGTACCCACATGCATTTTGATATATTTTTCATATAAACATATATATAACATGTATAAATATATGAAAAATTGATGTGGGTACTCAAATGAAAGGTCTCGATGAGTGTAATGTCGGGGTAAGCTTACATCTTTAAAAAATGTTAATAGTTCACAAGATATAAGGCAATTTGACTATTCTAGCCACAAAATTTCGCTTACTCTCTTACACAGAAAGAAACATTTTTTAACTGGAGAACAAAATTCTTGGCTCAAGAAAATTTTCGGGTAGGCACCCGAAATATTTTATAAATATAAATAATGCTGTGAAGCGGGAAAGAATAGCAGTTACGGTAATTATTACGTGAAGCGTTCCACATTCACGTAACAAGATATTGGTAGGAAAGGATTGAGAAAGGAATGTGGAGAGGATCATCTTAATGTGAGTTTATAGAATATGCGAGAAAAAATTATTAGATAGCACGGACTGGGATTCGAACCCAGAACCTTCCTTCAGGCGAAGGAAGATCGAAGTTGTGTTAGCCGAAGTAGAAATTTTTCTTGAAATTCTATTCTTGGTGGGAGTAATTTTCTCTTAATTCAAATTATCATAAACACTTGATACAATAAATTTTAATATTTGATCAAGATTTTTAGATACTTTAGGGAAGCAGCGCCACCTACTTCAGCTGAGAAAAAAATTTTCCCACCTTGAAAAAATTTTTCTCTTGAATATTTAATACCCATTTTATATTATTTTAGCGTGCAATTATACATATTGAATGAAAAAAAATGATTCAATATTATTTGATCTTCCCATTTGACGTGTTAATCAATAAAAATATTAATCAAAATTTACTTCTATCTTTACATTTAATTTTTAGGAGCAAGAGAGAAATTTTTTCACGACACGCAAATTTACTTCTATCAAGAACTAAATTTTTTAGAGCAAGAGGCTGAATTTTCTCAAAACAAGAATTTCTTGACTTAAATAAATTTTCTTGGATCAAGATACGTATTTCTTAAAGCAAGAGAATTAATTTTGTTGGAATAAGTGAAATTTCTTGTGTAAAAAAAAATTTTTTTTTCGCCCAAGAAAATAATCAGGAAGAAAAATACACGGAAAGAAAATTGTACGAAAAATTACAATGAAAACATCGTAATTTTTAGCATAGGACATTGCAGTGCTGGACCAGAACTCAAATATCGTAATTTATACGATGCAACATCGTAAATTTCTATCACTCAAATTAAAAAGAAGTTTAGGTCACCGAAAAAATAATTCTGTATCATCCAGGAATCGAACCCGGTGTCCTCTCCGCCTCAAGTCCAAGGTTTATCCCCTCAGACGGCAGCATCGTAAAAATCGAGATACTGAAAGTCTAGTCCTGGATTCCGATGTTACTATAGTAAATTTTCACGGGATTTTTTTTCCGTGTATTTTCTTGGCTCAAGTGAATCTTTTTTTCTGTGTGATAATATAGATTATTTTTTGATTTATTAGCGAGTGATAATTTTTTTTGAAGCAAACCCTGAAAATTTCCAGATGTCTGGGCTCTGCAAAGTTTAATTGCATTAAAAACGGCTCGAATTCACCAATAAATTAATGGAAGTGATTAATAATAGCATGTGAAATGTGAACTTTGGGTAATATTTGATAATAAATGAATTTGATGTAGTTTAATACTGGATTAGGTTTAAGGTTAATACGGGGAGAAATATGTGTATGTATAATGTAAAAAGGAGCAAAGGGTGTGCTTGAGCACCGAGAAAAGTAGAAAAGGATGAATGAGAGAGTTAGCTTGGATAGAGAGATATGGAGAAATTAGTAGGTACGTACAAAGTAAAATTAATTTCTCTTAGTGGGAATTCCATGCACGGCCGGAGGTATATGCATGTTTTATTATACCGAACGACCTCCTTCCTGTTCTCTTTATATTTATCTAAATTATTTTAATTAATAATTATTATTATTTCAGTTTAATTAATCAACTTTCGAACGCATAAAATCCCGGCTCACATTGTTACTAGCTACTTTTTACAATATTTATTTTTTAGAATAGAGAAAGATAAATAAATTTATTTAGTTCCTAAAATAATTAAAAGTATAGCTTATAATTTAAAGTACTAATAAAATTATAAAGTGGTCATACGTGAGGTTATGACCCCGTGGTTCTATTTCGCTGGTAGTTTATTCTCCTCAATCCTCATATTGCTGTGGCCCGACTCCGCGAAACCTCGACGGCCCAAATGGCGCATCACCATCTATTATTTATGATATTCAGAATATTAACAACACACTTACGGTATTTCAAAACCTAAATTAGCTGAGATTATTACAAATGAACAACCACTTTCATTTATACCCTCAGATAACAAGGAATATTGTTAAATATAGTTTTGAGTTTAAATATGAGGAGAAAGCCGGGACTGAAATGATCTTAAGATAAAACCCTAGTTTCCATATACCAAAGGTTTGTCACCCAGGATTGGATGCTTGTTCAGGCAGACGAATTGTAAATTAGTTTTTTACAATTTGTGTAAAATCAAGGATCTCTATAGCCATCTAAAGGATCCAGTTGATAAGTGGGATAGATCTTGCTTGGTGTATCGGATCCCTTGCACTTGTGGCAAATCATATATAGGACAAACGAAACAGAAACTTGGGAAGCGGATTAATCAACACATCAACGATTGCAGGCCTGTCAACATTAACAAGAGTAATATGACGGCATTGGCGGATCATCATTTTGAAAGTGGGCATGACTTTCAGTTTGACGCTGCTCAGATTTTAGACTATGAATTTCATTTTCTAAAACGTAACATCAGTGAGATGTTTTTAATCAAAGTGTTTGATTGTGTCAATTTTAGGTCTGATACCCAGGGATTAAGTTCATCATATCAGTGGCTAAAAGATTAATGCAATAATTTTTTTGTGATCTAATATTTTTTGTTAAATTTCACTTTTCTAAAGGGGTTTTCCATAAGGGTTTCTTTAAAAAATTTTTTTCTTTGGAAAATATTTTTTTATTTTTTTCTCTGAAATGTGATTTTGAAAATATTAAATAGCAAGAATTTTTTTTATAGGGATTACTTTAAGACAATTTGTATTTATTTATATGACAAATAGTTTTGTATTAATTAATATTTTTTTAAATCATAATCAGTTCAAAATTGGGAGTCGGCATAGTAGATTTGAGAAGTATAACTGTTTTTACCATTACAGTTGTTCACGCTCAGTCTGTTGCTGTCTGTCTTGTATGTAATTATTGTAATTTTATAACTTATTATTGTTGACTAATTTGCTTAAATGGAATGGAGATTGACTAAGTTTCTTAATATTATGGTTACCACTTGTTTATGTATATATTGTTAAACGATGAAAAAAAAATTTTTCGGAGTTTATTTTGAGATACAACAGTGTTAACTTTAAATGTAAGATTTTTAATGTTTTAATTTATCTTTTTGTTATCCTTGTCATATTATTATTACAATGTGTTTTCTTTTGTACAGTTTGCCTGATGAAGTTGTGAAATACAACGAAACGTTGCAACATTTAAAAAATTTAACACAGTTATTTTTATGGTCCAAGTTCCTGATAATTTTCATTATTACTTAAGATAAAACATTTACTAGACTTGCAGAATATTCTTTTGTAATTCTCAATTTAAGTCGAACTTTATTTTGACTTTGATCAAATTCAACGATAAATAAATAAAAGAGTGATTGAAATTTTTATTGATTGGTTAACATAGGGATAACAAATTATATGTTTAAATAACAAAATTTGGGTTATAACAAGTTATTGATATATTATCACAACAAAACAGTTTTGTTGAAACATTAAAATTATTCTATTAAAATAACAAAGGGAATTTGTTAGAGTAACAGAGACAATTTGTTTAAGTAATAAAAATAATTTGTAATAATAAAAATGAGAATTTGTTGGAATAATAAATAAATTTGTTACAGTAAATTTTATAAAAATACATTTAAAAATATGCTTATAATAAGCTATACACTGATAGAAGGATTTATTTGTATTAAATAATATTTGTTATTAGTTAACAAATCATTTATTAAAGACCACTTTTTAATATTAAATAAATATTTCTTAGTATTTAAAATGATTTGTTTTTATTTAATAAATCTGATATTCATTTATTAAATATTAATAAATCTTTTTAAATACTAAGAAATATTTGTTAAGGACTAACAAATGGCTTCTAATAAATGATTTGTTAAATATTAACAAATATTTTTAACTATAAACAAATCCTTCTATCAGTGTAGGCGATTTCGAAAATATTTTGGCAACAAAATCACTTTGTAAGAGCAACAAAATGATTTTGTTGGAGCAACAAATGGATTTTGTGATTTAACAAACTAGTTTATTAGCATAACTTTAAACATTTTGTTAATGCAACTAATGGATTTTTTGTTATAACTACACTTATTTGTTATCACAACATATTTTTCAGTTATCCCGTCTTTTGTTATTTCAACAAAATCGTTTTTATGCGTGCAAGTACGTTAAAAAAGATTTTCATTAAGTTTTAAACTCGCTGCTAACTTTTTCTCATGTTTTTAATAAAGTTATAAACAGTACTTGGAGTTTTTTTGATTTCATATTTTTTTGTAAAAAACTATTATTTTTTTTCGAAGTCTTATGAACGTGGACTTGGCACGGTTTTTTACAGTGAAACTGTTTTTGTTCGGATTTCACATCTTTTTCTATAGTGACAATGTTATTCAAATGAGTCTTATGAACGTGGACACATCCTTAAATTATTATTATAAATATATTTTTTATGAAATATAATAATTTTAATCCTGCATAGAAAAAACTGGCCCTCAATGACCGAAACAGATAATCCCATAGTTACGTCTGGCATTTTAAAACTTGGCGCCTAAAGTTTACTTATCCAGTTACTACAGTGTATGTAAAATTTCTCGCGTCGCACTCTAGTGTGTAGAAATAGAAACTGTTAAAACTCAATTTTAGACTGGAGTTTCCGGTCTACCTATGAAATTACGGCACATAAGCATTTTTTATAGTCTATGAATGTCAGATTTTGCACTGAAAAAAGTTCTAAAACTAAAAATTTACGTTGCTATAGTTTGTGCTGCTTAAATTTATTAATTAAAAATAGGATCCATTAAAAAGTATGTAAAAAGTAAATGATTAACAGTTTATTAAGATGTAGTCTATTATTAAAAAACATAACTTTTAATATAATTATTATAGTAAATATATAAAATTTTCTAACCCTAAAATCAGGCTCTGCTTACGGTATAGTACTCGGTAGGCTGGCGTTTGAACAGTACTTTGCGCCAGACTTCTACCGAGTCTGTAGATTGGTCTAACTCCTTGTTTTGTAGAGGGTGATTTTTTAACATTTTGATGTAACAATAGTTCAATTATTAATTATTTGAATGATCCAAACCAAAATATTATGCCTCTAATAGATATTAAATGGTTTTTTTAAGTGACAATACATTTTGAACTAGTTGCTTTATCGTACAAATGGAAGATTCTCTAAAATGGAGTTAGATAATTTGCTAATTAGAACGTCGATTGGTTCATGATGTTAATACAAACTTAACCGAGAAAAATGTTTTTTGCTTTTTCTGAAAAATTTAATATTTTTGACTTATGGGGTTTCTCAAATAAACGATTCAACTGTGGTTACTTTTAAAAAGGGATGGTTCCCATAAGTAAAAGAAAATCCTAGCAAAATCTGAGAAAAGGATAAAATATAAGGCAATTTGAAAAGCAAACCTCAAAAAGGATACAAATTTCGCTCGGTAAGACACATTAACAAAGATATCATTTGTGGTTTAAGTTGCACAGTTGGAAACGCAAGTGGGTGCAAATAAAATAAGTATATGAGGGGAGTAGAGGGCGGGCAAGCAGGTAGTGGCCAGTTTGAAGGGGTTCGAGTCTTTGTTGCGGTCAGACGTGGTCTGAAACGACGAGGTCACAAAAGGTTTGTCGGTATGGCAAGTTTCAATGGGAAGAGGCTGCGTGGAATGAGCGGTACGCCGGGGATGGACCAGTTGGGGGTGGGAGAGTGGAAAAGAGGGTGAAAAATTTTCTATGTTATATGGCATGTTTTCGCAAATGTAGATGCGGTTCTCAAGCCCAGCCCCTTATGAAATTATTTCTACCCTCCGGGTGCTGTCCCACATCCTTTTTCTCGGGCTCGCCGCTCTCCATCTCCCTCTTTCTCTTATCGAGTCTTTATATATATATTAAACTCTCAACTTTGTCTAGATTGTGGAACACGGAAAAGGAAAAGACTAAAAAATAAATAATAAAATACATAAAAATGCTGCAAGAATTATTAGAAAAATTAATTATTTTACTCGGTCTTTTAATTAATTTTACAATTACTGCCTTTTCTTTTCTCCGAAAACCCTCGTTCTGCTCTGTCTCTGCTTTGCTCCGTGCCTTTTACTCCTTTTTATTTTTTATACCTTTTATTATCTTTTTTTAAACGCGAATAACACGGTGTACTAACCCCTTTCTCACTATCCGCTCGAGGTTATAGCTCCTCACTTCCCGAGTGTCTTCTTAATTTTTTTGATGGGATTGTTGGATGGCAAAGGCACGGACAGTCAGACCGACCTTTCAAAAGACTTAAAAGAGTATAACTAAAATTAGTTTTTTTTTTCTTGTTATTTAAATCAAAGAGATCGCCGGATATAGAAAACAATGATTAATTAAGAGGATCCTGGCTCAGCAGTCACCATTGATAGAGACAAATTAATATTATTCTTTTACTTTGACGGTATTTGTTTTAGTTAACTCTTCCGAGGGGAGAAAGAAACAATGAAACAGGCTTTATTAGGTCTTGAATTTTTTTTAAAGCTCAGCTTATTATAAGTAATATTATTTCTCGAAAAATTAAGATAGTCAATCAATTTTAAATAAAAACCTAGTTGAATTAAATAAAAATATTTTTAAGTATGTGAAAAATTTCAAATCATACATGTACACTGACAGAAGGATTTAGTACGGAGTACTATACTGATTTAGTAACAAAATTTTCAGTCATTTATTTGGGAGAAAAAAATATTTTTTACCCATCAATATTGTTTATTATCTATATTATTAAGAGAATAAGAAAAATTTTGTTTCCAGGACAGTCATATGATAAAATCGTTTTTTTTTTAGTAAAATTTGGTGTTATTGCAAAGGTCTTGACTTGAATTTGTGCCTTTTCAAGGTTTCCTATCATTCTCACCGATAGTCAATTTCTGAGGATAAGAATTTAGGCTGCATTCAAAAATTCTCTATCTCTAGATACATCATTAACAAATGACCTTGTATCTTGTCAACTATCGACCTTTTTAAAGATATAAGCTCACTCCGACTTTACACTCATCGAAACCTTTCATTTGAGTACCCACATCAATTTTTCATATATTTATGTATATTATGTATACGTATATATGAAAAATATATCAAAATGCATGTGGGTACTCAAATGAAAGCTCTTGAAGAGTGTAACATCGAGATGAGCTTATATCTTTAAAATATATTATATATATATATATTAGATAGATAGATAGATAGATATATATTTATTTGTCCTTAGAGCCGAAGCTCCCTCAAGGCCATCAATAAGCAATACATTTTTTATGTATATATATATATATATATATATATATATATATATATATATATATATATATATATATATATATATATATATATATATATATAAGTAGACAGTATAAAAATACAATTACAATAGTACTGTAAGTTTGATAATATAACAACAGCAAGGTTTTAAAGTTACCTAAATACAATAAAGTTACTTAATAAATTTACAGTAGTTAGTTAGTAAATTTATAAACACTCTGAGACACTTTGAAACAGAAATTATAATTAATTAAACAAATATAATAATGATTTTAATTGTCATTAGCCAGAAAAAATGAAAAAAATGCATTTTGAAATTCAGGAAGATTATCTACAGTTGTCAGCCCAGGTGGCAACGAGTTCCAGATACGTATACCATTGATTATAAAAGATTGTTCATACATATTACTATTTGCTCTTAGCAAACACAAGTAATCTTGTCTAATGTCACCTCTACGCATTGATACATTAAGATATTGAAGTCCTGGGCCAAACAACTGCCGATAATTTAGCCTTATTTCTTTAAAAAACAAACATGCTATGAAATAATCTCTTCTCTTACTTCATTTTAGCCACCCTAATTTATTATAATACGGGGTTACATGTTCATATCTGGATAATTTGAAAATAAATCTTACGCAAGAATTCATTTTTCTTTGCAACCTAAGCAGCAGCTTTTTCGACATGTTGGTAAACGCAGCACAACAATAATCAAAAATCGGGAATATAAGTGTAGTCACTAATTTTACTCGCAATTGTTCATTAAATATTTCATTGTTAATTTTAAGTTGAGCTAACGTTTTCATAGCTTGATTACAAGTCTAATACTTGGTGTTCCCAAGAGAGATTATTATCTAAAATGACCCCTAGATATTTGACAGTGTTAACATAAGGAATAACGCAATTATTAACTAAAATATTCTCTGCATTTATACAATAATCATTGCTAACTTTTAGTCTACTGCCAAAGATAATTACTTTGGTTTTTGAAGCATTTAACTTCAAGCAATTTAAATCACACCATTTAACAATTTTTTCTATTTCACTATTCAATAAAGCAATGGTAATAAAACTAGAGTGTCCGATACCAGATGATTAAGCCATGTTTCAGAGACAGCAATTATATCATAGCGATGAGATCTAAAATATTCTTTAAAGAGTTCAAAGTGTTGCTCATTTCTGAGCGATTGCGCATTAATATGACAAACTTTTAAATAATTATTTAAACTGCGATTAATTAAATAATTATTTAAACTATTATTTAAACTATATTAGGGTGTACCAAAATGTAACTCCCGTGGAGAACCTTTTAAAATTGGAATTTTTAGTTCCGCTTTTGACAGGGGCTGTGTTTGGGCATTTCCTAAGATATTTTGGGGGGAGACGATGTATTTGATTTTCATAGAATTTTTTTAACAGAAGCTTAGTCTGGGCGTTTCCGGTGAAAATTCAAAATTCAATACTAGGCCGATTTCTTCACTTATGAGACCGGCAATTTCTTTAACTGAAACTTTCAATGCTCCTTACAAATTTTTTTTTTCAAATCAATTATTATTCATTTTTGTAAGAAAGACACGGGAATGTTATAATGATTGCACGTTGAAAGTTACAATGAATATTAGCTAGAATAATTATATGGATGAAAAGTGCATGCCAATTTGATAGAATTGAGAATCTGTGCAAGTCAAAACAATACTCTAATTAAATTTCAAGTCTAGATCTAAAAATGTAATTCTATAAAGCGCCCAGTGGAGCGTGCGAGTAATAGCTAGTTATTTAATAAAACAAAATTTTAATTTTTTTTAGTTCACACGTCACGGCAGTCACATAGTGACTGCAAGGTTGCTAGTTGTTTAATAAATGATTTTTTTATTCTAGCTAAATTATACTAATATAAACAAAACCTTATTACATGGAAATAAATATTTGTTTCCACCAAATAATATTTAGTAGAAGGTACCAAATATTTCTTTGGTAAGTATTGTCGGTAACTATGGTAGATATAACTATGCTTTAATTCAAATGTGATAAATAACTTATTCATTGACTTAGATTATTGTATTCAGCTCGATTTTGGGAGATTTATCAAACCTTTGAAAACACACATACACCTAAATGGCTTATATGTCATTTTTCAGTGGAGTTTAGTTTAAATTTTTCAATTTGTCTAATATTGATATGTTAAAAACTTGTTTAATTTTAAATTTTATAAATGTCTCAAATAAAAAATTATAATTTAATGAGATTCTTTTCTTTATAATACCTTTTATTTTTACTTAAAATTATTTATTTTAATTATTTTGATTTATTTCGAGTAAAAAATTTAGGTTATACGCAAAAATTACTTAAAAAATCAATTTATTTAATACCAATAAACGATTTATTAAGTAGCAATAAATAATTTGTTAAATACTAGATATTTATTTGGTGGACATAAATGGGATTTAATAAATGATTTAGTAACTATTACTAAATCTTATTAAATAGAACTAAATCCTTCTACACTGATAGAAGAATTTGTTTATAGTTAAAAATATTTTTTAATATTTAATAAATCATTTATTAGAGACCACTTTTTAGTATTAAACAAATATTTCTTAGTATTTAAAATGATTTATTTGTATTTAATAAATCTGATATTCATTTATTAAATATTAATAAATCTTTTTAAATACTAAGAAATATTTGTTAGGGACTAAAAAGTGGTCTCTAATAAATGATTTGTTAAATATTAACGAACCCGTGTAAAAAAAAGTTTCCTGAAAAGTTCCGGAATAGTTTCTGGTCCGAAACGTTCCTATGATGACAATCTGGAACATCCCCGGAATACTTCTGCAATGTTCGCGAAATAGTTCTGGAACACGTCCGGAACATTTCCGGAAAATCTCCGGCTGATTTATAGAATATCGCTGGAATACTTCCAGAATAAATTGGGAATACTTCCGGAACATCTTCAGTACACTCCTGGAATATTCCCGAAATACTTTCGGAACAAATCGGGAATAGTTACAAAATATATTGGGAATACATCGGGGATATGTTTAAAATATCCCTGGAAAAATCCTCGAATGCTTCTGGAACATTTCCGGTAAACGTTTGGATTATGTTCCGTAAGTATTCCCAATTTATTCGGGAAGTATTCCAGCGATGTTTTATAAGTCTGTCGGAGATTTTCCGGAAATGTTCCGGAAGTGTTCCATGAATGATCCAGAACTATTTCGAGAACATTGCAAAAGTATTCCGGGGATGTTCCGGATTGTCATCATAGGAACGTTCCGGACCAGGAACTATTCCGGAACTTTTCAGGAAACTTTTTTTTACACGGGAATATTTTTAATTATGAACAAATTCTTCAATCAGTGTATCAGTGTACAGTGTTCGCTTATATCTGATAAAATCAACTTGGAACTGATGTTTGTCTCTAAAAAAAAAAAAAAAAAAAAAAACAATTCTTCTAATAAATTATCCCCGTAATAATGAATTTTTTGCCGATCGTGAAAAATAAATCTACTTTATCTGAAATATTCCTCTAAGATAGCAAAAATTAATTACAATCGTCCCAGATCAATAGTCACGTATTTATGACAGATCACGTACCTCAAGTGAATGGTATCTTAGCCCGAAAAAAGAAACATCAACAGACGATCTATCAATTCAGTGACATTTCAGCAATAATAGAATGACATTTCACGTGGTATAACAAAGAAGATAAATGAATTTAGGATTCCCTTGTATCCACGATCTTCCTCTGCTGCCACCTCCTCTTGTCTTTTCATTCATATCCCGCTCGCTAAATTCATTTTGACAGATTCGCTACATTAAATTGATCGTCTGCTATCTAAGAGTACGCGGAAACTATACAAAAAAAGAGAATTACTCTCAACCGCAATGACATTCCTGATAAATAATCTAACATTAACCATCAGCAGTACCAGAGCAAGAATTATTGATTATTTTTATCAATAATTGGCAATATTACAGCTAATTCCGTCGTTTTTCGCATCGAAGAACTTGAGAGTGGTTCGAGAATCGGCAAACAAAAGTTATTTTATTAAAAATTCCCGTTGGGAATAAATATGTTCGAGGGCTTAAGAAGGAAAGAGGGGGGAAGGGGTGAGGATGCCAGAAAGGGATGAAGAAGAATATAAGGGGAATGATATGCTCGCAGTACGATGTAGGTTGTCTTGTGACGATGCTCCACTCGAGATTGGAAATTTGGAATAGAACTTGAAATGATGTAGGGTGTACTATTCGTATGACACTCCTGAATGAGCTTTCGTGTACTAGAATAGCCTGGAGTGAGAGTAGGCGCCAGTTACATGTAAGTGTGAGGATTTCTAGACACGAATGGATACACTCGCGAATGATGCGACTTTGTATTCGCACATTCAACTTCCAAATCATATGCAACAGAGGGTATTCCGTTATTATACACAGGAAATTCTAATTCTAGGGGTACATTGACATGTTAGACGCTATTCTGATATTCTCAATCTTTATTATCTACTCTGTAGGTTTGGAGTTATTCGGAGGGAAGGAAAGAGTGTGGATTTATGCTCAAGATTAAGGGTTTGCTGATTATAACATGTGTCATATAATTAAAAATAATCATTTGCACTTACTAATGCAAAACTATTTATAATTTTTATAAGTGATAATTCTTATAGAGTGATCATGAATATTTTAATTTTTTTATCGTTTTTCAATTCAATATTGTCAACTTTTTTTTATAAGACATCTTAGTCATTGTTTTTACATATATAATTTAATTAATTAACTTTAATAGCAATAGATTTAATAATTATTATATCAACTTAAAACCAACAGGCCGAATGTATGTATTATTAACGGTGCAAAAAATTCAAAAAGCCGATTATTGACATACCATTGACCCTATTACATACCGATCTTTTTTAACAATATTGTTAAGAAATTACAAACGTATAAGGTAAAACCCCTGATTACACCGGCACACAAAAAAAATTAAGTAGAATGTGCATTTGACCGGACCTACCTAAGGGTACGTATTTTGGTCCGCTGAATCCGAATTTGAGGTCAGTTTGACCTACACCCTCGAAATTTCGAGAAAACTTCAAAAAACCGTAAAAATGATGAAAATTGGCAGTCTTAATGATAAAAAAATGTTTTGGAACTAAACTAAGCGTGATTTTCATGTATTTCGATCCGCTGAATATGAATCGAAACTTTATTGAGACCACGAGCCATTTTAAATGTGAAAAAATCACACAAAACTCTCGAAAATTCCGAAAAAATATAGTTTTCATGATAAAAAAACTTTTTCTGGTCCAATTCAGGTAAAATTTTATATCTTTTGATGTCTTCAATTCGCATCTTAATTTTTTTAGTCTATTTACCCTCTAAAGCTGGAAAAATTCGAAAAAATTGTAAAAATACCATTCATAACAGAAAAAAAATTGATTAAACATGATTTAATCCCTAAAATAAATACTCTATAACTTAGATATATCAGATAACTTGAAATCTGTGAAAAACACAAGAGATAAAAAGATAGAAAGAAATGATTTTTACGAATCCTTAACTTTCCTTCGTTTGTATCGCACTCTTTTATCCTCAAATGATCTTCGTAGTGGATTCCTCTTTCGTTTACGATTTTCTTCGGGTACTTCTCTTTTTAACATCCAACAAAAATCTGCCATCATGTTAACACTCCAATTTCCTTGGTATCTACTCTCCATTTCACTGATGTCTTGGTGAAAACGTTCTCCCTGTTCTTCACTATAGTCTCCACAATTGTCAGGGAAGTGGTCAAGATGAGAATCTAAAAAGTGTAATTTGAGATTCATTAAACAACCCAAATTTTTTTAGTTTTCCAGCAATGCGTCAACTAAAGTGCTGTAATCCTCACTTCTGTTATTTCCCAAAAAGTTTTGTGAAATATTTTTGAAGCTTACCCAAGCTGCTTCTTCTGTGTAATTCATTGTTCCTTCAAATTTTGCATCCTGAAATAAAGATCGTATTTGGGGTCCATCAAAAATTCCCTCTTTCAATTTCGCATCACTTATTGCAGGGAACTTTCCTCTCTAGTACGCAAAACAATCACCATCTTTATTCAGAGCTTTCACGTACTGTTTTATGAGTCCCAACTTGATATGTAGTGGTGGCAGCAAATATTTGGAAGGCTGAATTAAGGGTGGTCGTATAACGTTATGGGAACCTGGATCCAATGCAGATCTTGATGGCCATTCTTTTTTGACATAGTGATTTTTCCGGTCTCTGCTATCAAACAAACATAAATAGCAAGGATATAATAATTGTTAACACCACACGAGTGATCATGAATATTTGAATTTTTTTATCGTGTTTCAAATCAATATTGTCAACTTTTTTTTTTAGGACATCTTAATCATTGTTTTTATATATCGACGGTCTAATTAGCAATTTGTCTAACTCCTTATTTTTTAGAGGGTGGCTTTTTTAACATTTTGATGTAGCAATAATTCAATTATAAATTATTTGAATGATTCAAACTTAAATACTATATCTCTATTAGATATTGATGATATTAAAATGTTTTTTAAAGTGATAATAAATTTTGAACTAATTGTTTTTTTTTTGTACAAATAGAAGATTCTCTAAAATGGAGGTAGACAATTTGCTAATTAGAACGTCGATATAATTCAATTAATTAACTTTAATAGCAATAAATTTAATAATTATTATATCAACTTAAAACCTACAGGTCGAATGCATGTATTATTGACAGCGCAAAAAATTCAAAGAGCCGATTATTGACATACCATTGACCCTATTACTGACAGGTCTTTTATTACAGTTAAATTTATATTAACAATAATCATTTTTACTAACTAATGTAAAACTATCAATAATTTTTATTATTTTAAAATTGGTTTGACCTAGCTTTTCTATATTTTTTACCAGGTTTTTTTTTAGAAATATTTTCTAGTCTCAAATACTTCGATTCTCATAAAATCACATGACAGTATGTAAACATTAATACGTTGATATGTATGTTGAGAGGGTTGAGTTACCTTACATTATAGCCTATGTCGTTAGTTGACGCAAGTTAATTTTTGTGTCCCCATCATTGACATCCTCTATTTTAAAATTAATTTTAACTCGATAAAGTAAAAATAAATGATTATATGGTTATTTAGACTATAAACAATCTAAAATAATTTTAAGCAATGCAATTACATAAAAAACTCATTGGGAAATCTGGATTTGAAAATAAGGTCTTTTTCAACAATATTGTTAAGAAATTACAAACGTATAAGCAGTTTTGTCCTCTTGAAAAAATAAAATTTTTTTGTGGTAAATAGTTTACACCTTGGAATTAAATTTTACTATTTTTTAATTTTAAAAATATGTAAAATTGTCATGAAATATTAACAATTGCTATTAACAGATTTTATTTATGAAATAATATAATTAAATAGGGTGTCAATAGTGAGTGCCCTGTCAATAATAGGTGCTTTTACCTTATGTAATCAGAAAAAAAAATAATCTCTATTATAATATTGATTGTGATGTCTTATATTTAAAATAATCTACATTATTAATGAATGCGTACGAGTGAAATTCCGAGGGATGGCGTTCTCAGTGCGCTTGAATACAAGTTTCCTTTTTATGTATCTCAATAGAGGGCGTAGCTAGGTCAATTTTCTGATTTTAGACTAGATTAGTTGCATTGAATCAACGCAAAACCATTTTCTTTTTATTTTCTTCAGATAAAAAGAAGAAAAAATTTGGAATAGAAAAATATTGTGTATAGTAAAAAATTTTGCGTCATTGCATCAAAAAATTTTGTGTTTAAAATTTTTGTGTTAAATATTTAACACTTTTATGAGTAAATTCAACATTTATTCTGTTAAATCAACGCAAAAAAGTATAACACAAAATTTTTTGACGCAATGATGCAAAATTTTTTACTGTGACCTTAAAATGTCGAGATCTGATAAAAACTCTATTTTTGCAAAAATTTCTTAGCGGGAAGTTAAAAATAATTATTTATAAACATTTCCTTTAAGAAAAAACCTTTTTTTTTACGAAATTTTTTGGAGTTTTCCATTTTGTCCTCCTCTCTCTCTCTTTTCTAATGCAAGCTTTTCATTTTTGGAATTCACCCATATATCTTATAAGATTAAAATTTTTAAAGGGAGAGAAAAAATTTTGTCTTACCTTTTCAGTAAGAGCAATTTGTTTTACAATTAAGTCTTAACATAAAAAGTTGACTTCAGTGTTTTTAGTCATAAATATTCAATATCAATCTCGACATCGAAAGAAAATAATACCGTCTATTTTATATAAATTTATCATTAATTCTATTGCACACAGTATAACCGTTTGCAATTGATATGAAATACACGAGTTAAAGTGGATCGGTCCCTCAATACTCTCGGGAAACTAAAATGAAATAAAATAAAAAAGGAAACCGATAAATCACTTGTGGCCTGCGGGAGGTTTCTACGTACGCGTGTCCATAAAAGCTCGCTCGAAAAAATAAAATAAAACTGATAAAAGTTGAGAGATTTGTGTACTTGTAAACTTAGAGTCCTCTATCGCAAACGATTGGGCGGATCAACTCGTATACATATATACCCCATAAAATCCCTCGACCGTTTAAACTGTATCCTTTAAGGCCTGGAAAAATACTCTACGGTCAATAGATAGCAACACCCTTTTTTATTTCACTCTCGATTTATATCAATGTCAACAGTTTGCTGGGCGATTGGAAAATTAGTCTTATCAATTGAGCTTTAAACAATTTTTCCGTGAAATTTTGGAAAAATATCAAAATACATCAGTAAGGTTACAATATTATATATAATTACAAAATTTTGCATTTTTTAATTAAGATTTGATTAATAATTATAATTTAGTAAATCATCAATTTTTCTTTTTAATTAATAATTTTACTTATTTTAATTACTGATTTTTTGAGAAATTGGTTTTTTGTAATGTTAAATTATTAATTTTTTGAGAATTTAAAATTTTTAATAAAATAAAATTTAATAAAATTATTATTTTTTCAAAAAAAATTTAATGACCACATTTGAAAATAAATAAATAAATAAATAATTGACGAAATTTAATTAATGCATACTTTATAAAAATTGAAATTAAATCAAGAATGAAATAAAAAAATGTATTTTTTTGCAATTCTGTAAAAATGTTCAATTGTTTGAACTACTATATTTAATTTAATTAAATTTAAAAAAAAATGTAATTACAAGCTCTTATAAAAATATACCACCATGCTTTTCTTGATATGATGTAATTGTAAATATAAATCATTATTGGGTTTAGCCCATTGTCAAATTTCCTCCGTGCTGACGCACATATCTTAATAACACACTTATTTTTTCAAGAGTTATCTTTTCTCTCATCAGTGTTATTATCTTCCTCTAAAAACGATATATATGAATCACCGAATGAGTGGCTCCTCAGTTCTCGTCAGAACAAGCGCTTGAACGCAGCCTGTGATATAATTTATAACTAGAAATTATATTTAATATAGTTGTTTTAGTTATCAAACATGATTTTCAAATTATCTATTGGATTAATCTTATTATTAATAATTTCGAGTAAGTAATTGATTTTTAAAAAATTCCTGAATCTTGTTTTTCTTTTACGCCGAAAAAAAAAGTTCTCAAATTTTATCGGAAAACCGAATGGCAATTTATAGTTATATTATTGAATTTCTTCACTCCAGTCCTCTGAGTGATAGGAGTGAAATAAGAGAAAAATTGACTTCGGATTTTTAACAGTGAAGTAAGACAGTTTCACTTATTCTGCATTTTTTTTTTTTTTTTTCAGACGTTAATTGTTGTGGAAGAGGTCGACGTGGCGGAAGACGTGGATCTAGTCGTGGATCTTGGAGTTTATTCAGTCGTTCATCTTCTTCAGGTTAGCTATATGGGTGATTCTCTTAAAGGATGTTATTTGCTGTCCCAGGCATTTTTTTATTAGAAAAATTGTTATTTTGTTACTAAAAAAAATTTATTACAAAATTAAAAAAACATTTCTATTTGGAGCATTGAAAACTAAAATGAAATAAATTTTGGTTTTTTTGCTATAAATTCGTAAACCACCGAAATAACAGTCTCCTGGGCTGTCCCATTCCCAAAATTAAAACTTTAAGATTAAATTTTAAGTTATTCGTCCATAATATATAATTTGGTCCATAATGTTTATAAACTTGATTAGTTAACTAACAATCTTCTTCAATAAAAAGTACCGAAAATTAATTTATTTCATTAAATTCATTAAACCAAAGTTTGTTCCACAAACATTTTAGGAACAGTCCCCTGCCAGAAGTTCAAAGCCAAAAAAAAAATCCAGCATGTTATTTTACCTTTTGTAAGGTTTATAAGGACCTAACTAGCCTTGAATTAATAACCATAGGGCTGTTAGCGCTTTATCGCCATTTTATTTAGTGTCAAAGCACCGTTTGTGCTGGAAATATGTATCTGGGCCACTTCAAAACTCAGTCCCCTGGCAACTGTTTTTTAACTTCCCGCTAAGAAAATCGAAGATTTTCGAAAAATCGGGAAGTTATTGATTTCACCCCGTTTTTTGAAAATCGAGTTTTCATCAGATCTCGACGTTTTGAGGTCCTAGGAAGCTTTCCTGACTATTCCCGCGAGGGTGTCACTATGTCTGTGTGTGTGTGTGTGTGTGTGTGAGTAAGTATGTAAACCACTTATAACTTTTGAACGGTTGAACCGATTTCATCGCGATTGGTTCCATTCGAAAGGGCTTCACCAAAATTAGATTTTCTGTTAATTTGAACCGATTCGGACCGATATATTTTGAGAAATTTGGAGGAATCTCAAAAAAAATAGGAAAAAAAATTTTTTCAGAAGTGGTTTTTTTGGGATAACTTTAAAACGGCTTCACCGATCGATTTCAAAAACTAATCAGCTCTCAACCTTGAAAAACCACGTCGATCGCCGCTAATCCGGTCAAAATCGGTTGATTCGTTCGAGAGATATCGTGAACGAAAGAAAACCGAAAAAAGTGTTTTTTCGGAGTTACTCCGAAATTTCTAGTTCGACCAATTAAAACTTAGAAAATCTTTATGAGGCTTAAAAAACTGCGTAGAATACCGCCAACCACGTAAAAATCGGTTCATTCATTCAAAAGTTATTGCGGTTTGAAAATTCAAAAAATAGTGTGCTATGAAACTTCTATCAGACTTTTGAGCTCAAAGAGCTCAAAAGCATAGAAAAAGTATCTATTTGAGCTCGGAGAGCTCAAAAGAACACACAGATTGTATTTTTGAACTCGAAGAGTTCAATAAAGCGGCCAGGTATTAACGGAATTGGCGGGGATGGCCTTTAGGGTCAACCGTTTTCCTAATTTTTATTTATAATTTATTTATAAAATTGGATCCATAAGTCTTAATATTATTCTAATTAATGTAAACATTCATTGAGAACTTGAAAAGTTGAATGCGTGAAATAGTTTGCTTGATTTTTCTCAATTTGATAAAAAAAAAAAAACAGTCCTCTGGCAAACAGTCCCCTGTCATGTTATATGGCAAAAGATACACAAATATGGAAAAAGCAAAAATTAAATCGGCTGTTTATTTATTATGATTAAGCTGATAGTTTTGTAGCCCTTGTTAATTTTTTTTCTTTTAAAATCAAAAATAATTTGGTCGGACAATTTTGTACAGATTTAAGATGTCCTTACAGAGAATCACCCATATGCTTTTTACAATGCAGATTTGATAAGAATAGAAATTTTTTATCATAGTATAGACTGAACTACGACGTACATACTTATATATCATTTTTCATATATGTTCCTTGATGATCTTAAACCATATAATAAATCAATTTATAATACAATATTTTTTTACCAAAAATTATTTTATTAAATATAACATTTTGCTATTTAGGATCTAGAAATTCCGGAACTTTGTCAGGACATTATGGATCAGGATCATCTGGATCTTATGGGTCTAGATCCTCTGGGTCATCTGCGTCGTCTGGATCTTATGGGTCTAAATCCTATGGGTCATCTCTGTCGTCTGGATATTACGGATCTTCAGGATCCTCTGGGTCGTATGGATCCTCTGGATCATATGGATCATCTAAACACCATGAGTCTTTACCATCATCTGGATCTTCTGGATCAAAAGGACATTCTGAATCAAATGAAGCTCTCAATTTCCTCAAAGACAATTCGTACAACCCATTTCGTACCTTTCCCATTTACAATTCACACTATCACCATTGGAATTATAACAGACCATCTTACGGCTTAAGTGGTGCTGGAAAATCAGTTTCATCGACTACTCCAACATCTACATCCACTAATAGTCCAGCAAATTTGCCAGTATTGTCACAAAATGCGTATCAACAACTTATAAACCAAATCTTCAGTATGAATGAATTTAATAATCCCAAAAAATCTGAATCAAATACTACCCCAAAAACAGAGATGTCAACAAAATCAAGCTTACCTGCTTCGACAACTGAAAATTTCTTCTTTACTATAAAAAATATTTTGAGAATGACTAATCGCGGGAGAGATGTAGATCTGGAAAAATTCCTTGATTCAAAGTATTTTTAAAAATTAAAATTAAAAAAGTTTGAAAAATCCAAAAGTGCACGCCTCATAGTCTCATTTTTTACAATAAAATTGATTAAAATAATATATAAAAAGCAAAATAATAAAAAATAGAAAGCTCTGCTATGGTTTAGTGGCACCATAATTCTAAGGTGAGGAAAAAAATACTATAATAAAATGTATATATAGATATACAAAAAAATTAGGAAAACGGTTAACCTTAAAGTGTACTTTTATTGTAACTCTTTTTGTATACTTTTGCCATTTGGCTATACTGCCTTGGCATTGAAATTAAATAATAAATAAATAAAGGCCATTTCTGCAACTGTCCGCTAATTCCATACTTAAGCGCTCAAAATTGTATTTATTACGTTTTTGAGCTCTTCGAGCTCAAAAAAATCATTTTCGTATCATTTTGAGCTCTCCGAGCTTAAAAGTCTTATCAAAGTTCGATGAAACACGATTTTTACAATTTTCAAACTGCTATAACTTTCAAATAGATCAACCGTTTGGAACAAAAAAAAATTGATCTGATGAAAAATTTCGGAGTTATTCCAAAAAAAAACTTTTTTCGATTTTTTTCGACGATATCTCACGAACGCATCAACCGATTCTGACGCGCTTGGTGGCGATTAATGCGGGTTTTCAAGGTTAAGAGCTGATTAGTTTTTGAGGTCAATCGGTTCAGCCAATTCGGAGATATTTTGAAAGAATGAAAAAAAAAAAAAAAAAAGTTTGGAAAATCCAAAAGTGCACGACTCATAATGCTCATTTAATTATGAAATATAAAAAAAAAAAAAAAAAAACTTAATTCATTCAAAATTAATTGCCGAAAAAACAGCTGTAGTAGGAAGGTACTGCACAAGCGCCCCTGGTGGAATAAAATGTACATAATATCTATAGATATAGATATATCACCATCCATGTTAATTTTACATGGATATATATAGATATACAGTCTTGTAGTTTTCGTTTTTTATTAATTGTAATTAAACGACACTAAATTCATTAACCATTCGCATTCAGTGACCTACAATCGTCGATTAGAATTTAAAAAAAAAAAATTTAACTCAAATAATTGATTTTTTCACAAGTTACAGTGTTTCCGGGGTTTCATACATGACGGACAAGAAAATTTTTTGACCTGTTTTGATGTTTTTTTCCGTTTCTATTGCAGTAAATCAATTTTTAGAAAGTATGGAATTAATCTCCATTGAATTATCTCGACAGTAGTATGCAAAATATCTTGATTCCGTGAACTAACAAGGCTATAATACTAAAAATAGTTGCTAAAATGAGGCGAAAAAAATTTTTCGATCGTAAAGCACTCTCTGATGCTTCGCATCATGAGTCGTGCAAAAACAACTTTTTTGCAATTTCTCGAAATCTACCGGTCCGAATTGGTTCCAACTCACAGGAAATCTAAGTTTGGCGAAACTCTTTCGAATGACACCAACTGCGATCAAATCCGTCAAACCGTTCAGAAGTTATAAGAGGTTTACACACACACACACACACACACACACACACACACATACATACATACATACATACATACATACATACAGACATACGGACATCATCGCGAAAACAATCAGGGAAGCTTCCTAGAACCTCAAAACGTCAAGATCTGATGAGAACTCGATTTTCGAAAAACGGGGTAAAACCAATAACTTCCCGATTTTTGAAAATTTTCAATTTTCTTAGCGTGAAGTTAAAAATGATTACTTTTACTATAAACTCAATGCTACTTGAAAAAGTTAAAAATTATTATTACATTACAATTTTTTTATTTAAAATAATTTTATTGAAACTTTCCAGACAGCTCTTCAAAATCACAAAATTCTGCAACTTCAAAATCACCTGAACACTATGATTCTGGATCATATGCATCGAAACACTATGAACCATATATACCTACCATAATTCATAGGGATAATATATAAAAATAATTGGAAGCTACCTGATATCACTTCCATTGCCGGAGACGATTCAAAATCTTTATTTTGGTCCAAATCCAAACCATCTTCTGGTTTAAGTGGAGCAACTGATATTCCGTCAGTCGAAGACAGCTATCAGAAAAAATCAAGCTCACCTGAATCAACAAAAGATATAGATCCTCTTCAGGGTTTCATAGACACCATTAATGCGATAAATTTCGGTGGTAGAGACAAAGATCTAAATGACATTGTTAAATTAGTATCAGAAGCAAAGGACAATGAGTATTCAAATAAAAGTGCAGAGGGTGTTTTATAATTTGTATAAAAAAATGTGAACAAAAGTATGTGTTAACTAACGCATCATACACGTGGCCAAAGATTTTATTTTTTAATAAGACAAGTTATATAACTAAGAATATGTAGTGTATTTTTTTTGATACTTTAAAATATATGATAAGAATTATACAATTTATTGAAATAAAGTTGGTGTTTTTTAAATGTAGAATAAAATATGTAATTTTATTATAGACTGTGAAGTGACGTCGCAAGTTTGAGGCTATGGGCGCATTATTATCAAGAATTATCTAT